>NC_060268.1:58951368-59059668 GCF_021613505.1 Equus quagga | reverse complement strand
GCCGGAGCGGCTGCGGGTGTCGGTGCGCCCGCGCGGGGGCTGCGCGCGGCTGGGGGCTGGCGGGCGTCCCGGGTCCCGAGCGAGTGCGGGGCCGTGCGGCGCGGGCTGCGCGTCCCTGTGCCTGGGATGCCTGTGTGCTCTCGGGGGTCTGCGAGCTGTGGCCTGGGGCGCGTTTGCGGCGCGAACTAGTACTAGTCCGCAGGGGGTGTGTGTCCTTGGTTAGCGGAGTCTGGAGTGAGTGAGTGTGTGTGTGTGTGTGTGTGTGTGTCTGTGCGCGCAGGGGGTGGGAGCGGGGGCTTCTGCGGGCGTCCGCGTCTGCAGCGCGTGCCACGGTCGCGGCGTGGGATCGCGGGGCCGGGGCTGCGATGCTGATGGCTCGTGCGGGATGGGCTCTGCCGGGCCCGCGCGTGTCTCCGGATTGAGAGTATGTGTGAAAGAGGAGGGTGTGGGGGTGTGTGTCTGCACCTCCATCTGCGTCGAGACCGTGTGTAATTGTGTTTATGGGGCTGAGCTAATATTTGGCCTTGGCTTTTGGGGAGTGTCCTTGCCCGTGGTGGGGGCACAGAGCAGGAGATTCCGGATTGACGCGGGATAGTGATGATAAAACACTCAACTTTGCCCAGTGGGTGTGGTCCCTGAGGCTGGGTGGGGCGGGGGGGGGGGGGGCCGGTGGGTGGGAGTGTTGCTCCCCAGACCTGTGGCCCGGAATGGGCTGGGGGAGGGGGCAGGAAACCAGTTGCCTTCGTGGACGTGTCCAACACTCGCTCTCAGGATGGACGCGTGTCACTCCTGCCCCACCCCCCCAGGGGCAGATGAGGGAAGCGTTGTTGAGGTCAGCCAGGCCTCCTCCAGCCCCCCACCTCAGTGCGGGGTAGGGGTGGGGGTAGGAGTCAGAGTTGGCCACGCTGGAGAAAGGGCTGGGGATGGGGGGCACGGAGTCCCAAGTCTCTATGCCTGGGGCTCCTTCTTCCACCCCAAGCCCTCTCGCTTTCTGTCTTGTGTGCGTTTGGGGGGCGGCCGGTAGGGAAGGTAGATGGTAGGGCTGGTGAGGGGGATGGGCTGCCCGCTTTGTTCGCCTACTTCTTGCCTTCCCTGCCGAGGAGGGAGCTGAGGATGTGTCCGGGGCGAGTCGGGGAGGGACTTGGAGGTGGGGGTGGGGAGGGGGATTTCTCTCCAGCTGCCGCGGCTTTCCAGAGAGACTCAGCCAGGCCACGTGGGAGGGAGGCAGGGACGGCGGAGTGGGGAAGGAGCCTCCGGCTGGCCGGCCCCAGGCCCATCTCCAGGAAACCCAAACAGCGGGTGGGAAAGTGGCGGGGGCTGCTTGGACCCCTTCTCCCCCTACAAAGACGCGCCCCTTTCCAGCTGGGACTGCGGACCGACCGGAGGCCGCCTGGGGGCAGGGTCTGGGTGGCTGGGCTCTGGAAATGGGGGGCTCCGGGTTGTCAGGTGAAGGGGCGGGCAAATGCCAGAGAAGCGTCTGTCCTCCCTCAGCCCAGGAGATTAAGGAATGTTGTGCCCACCTTCTTTTGCTCTTCCAGGAGCTCCGGGAGCGGGCTCAGGGTTACCCAGTAAAGCAGCACTATCGAGTACCGGTGGGGCCTCCCTCCTGCAAGGGGCTCAGTTTGCTTCGGAAACCGGGCCTCTCCCTGCGCCCGATGCACAAGGCAGGGGCTGGTCCGAGGTGGGGCTCCCTTGGCAACGGTGTGCGTGGCTAAAGCAACTACTCTACTGGCCCTCAGTCCTAAACTCTTTGTGCAAAGCTCAGCGGCCTCGGGACACTCCTATAGAGTTCTGACTGGTCACCCTGATCTGGAGCCAGGTTATTCATTCATTCAACAAATATTTATTGAGCACTTGTTTTGGCTAGCATGTGCCTGGTGCCTGGAATATAGTAAGTTAGGAGGCCCACCTGGTCCCTGGTGCAAAGCTTTCAGTCTGGTGAGGGGAGACTGACAGGTACCCTGGAAAGGTCAGGAAAGACATCCTTCCAGAAGAGGTGCATAGCAGAGCTCAATGCAGAACGAGAGGTAGCCCTGTAGAAGGGAGTGTCTAATGATGGGAAATGTTCCAGGGAGAACAGCATGTGCAAACACTCAAAGGTGCCTTTGTTTAGACCATTGAATGAAGCTAAATCTGGCTAGAGTTTAGAGCGCAAGGGATGACAGCAGGACATATTGGGGAGGGATGCGACGGGGGCCATGGAGTGTCGAGAGAGAATGGCGAAGATGAGGACTGGACCCAGGTCATGAAGGGCCTTGTAAGTCCCACCAGGGTTTCTGGCCTGAGAGTCCCTGTGAGCCCTTGGCGGGTTTTAAGATCAGCTTTGCATCAGCTCACTCCAGCCAGCGTGGAGAATCAATTGGGCAGGGCTGGAGGCAGGAAGCTCCAGCTTCTTGGAAGTCTGTCATAGTAATCCAGAAGGGAGGATGGTGGCAACTAGCACAGTGGCACCACCCGTAGTAGCCTGGTGACCAGAGTAGCTGAATTCCAGAGATATTTAGGAAGTAGAATCAGTAGGACTTGAGGATGGATTGAGTTTGTAGGAGTGAAGGAGAGGGAAGTCAAAAATAATAGACACTTCAGCAACCTCAACATGGCAGAATGAAGGGCTAGTGTTGGGGTCGGGCTGGTGACTGTCCCTCTCTCTCCTTACACTGCTCTTGACTCAGGGAGTGGGACTGGGAGACTTTTTATAGGAATGGGACTCCTGTCTGGCCACAGTGGTGGAATACTGGGTGTGCTGTTTTCACCACATGCAAGAGGTGGGGCTCCCTTCCACCCAATCAAGCAATCAAAATTTGGGGAGTGGGAAAGCCAGAGGTCAGTAATAGGAGGTCTCTAAGATCATGAAAACTGCCTTCTCCTCACCCGTGGGCTCAGAGGCTTTTCCTCAGTCAGTTGGGTGTTGGGATGGCCCTCTCTGACCCTACCTTCAGAGGTTAGGAACCAGGTCAAATATAGTTTCTCTTTTTTTTTATTTTACAGAATTCTTTTTCCCCTTGAGGAAGAGTAGGCCTGAGCTAACATCTGTGGCCGTCTTCCTCTGTTTTATATATGGGACACCTGCCACAGCACGGCTTGATGAGTGGTGCATAGGTCCGTGCCTGGGATCAACCCAGAGAACCCACGGCCGCCAAAGCAGAGCGTGCAAACTTAACTGCTCTGCCACCAGGCGGCCCCTATAGTTTCTCTTAATGGTGAATCTTATCCAGAGGTTATCTAAACCTTCATTGATCCTGTACATACTTTCAGGCCCAATTAATCACACATTATGTGTAAATTAGCATTTCCTTTCTTTTCTCCGAAAGGTACCGCTTTCAATTTAAGCGATCTCACAATTAGATTGTCATAGAATGTCAGCTCTCAAGGAAATTTAGAATTAATTTTGTCACGAACCCATTTTACAGGTGAGAAAACTGAGTGGCTTCCCAAAGTGACAGGGATAGGGACTGAGCCGGGGCTGGAACCAGTCTCCTGGCTCTCGGAACAGCCACACTTTCCTGGGGTCCGGTACACACAGACCCTGGTTCAGTCTCTCTGCTCCCCCTCCCCCTCCCAGGAGAAGTTCTCAGCTTTGGGCTTGGCCCCCTCCGTCAGTCTGTCTGGGCTCTGGAACCCACCCTCCTCCACCCATCCCCACTTGCTGCCTCCTGTTCGGCCTTCACTGTTTCTGAGGTACAGCAAGCAGACTTGACACGGAATTCCAGATGTAGAACAGATGTCACTGCCAGGCAGGCAAAGGGGCTCCCAGCTTCCCGGGGTCGGGGGAGGAGTAAGAGTGGCTCTGATGGGGGAGGACCCCAACCCCAGCCTGGTCAGAGGGGCGTGATGGGAGCTGGAGGGTAAGGAAAACCAGAGGGATGATGTTCTGGGCTTGACGTGCAGAGAAATGGAATCCTTGTCTTATAGACTATCTGGACTGCTGCGGCTGAGGCAGCCCCTGGATTTGAGGGGCTGTGGGGGGGTCATTGGGGTCAGGGAAGCAGAGGCTCAGTGAGCTCTCTCTCAGGTACAGACTTGAGCATGCAAGCTGGTGCGGAGCCCAGACTTCTGGATGGTTCGATAAGGGGCTCATTACCTTGTCACGTAGTTTGGAGACAGAACTCTGGCAAGTGAGCAGAGCATACAGGGAGACAGAGGTGGGCACAAGAGGAAGATATTTTTAATCATTTAAGAACATGGGAGGTAGTGCGCTCCCCAGTGCTAGTAATGTTTAAGTACAGTGTTTCAGTGTGAATTTGCTGTTCTGTCTCTGTGCTTTCTTAGCATCTTGTTAGGTGTCTGCTAGGCGCCCCATAGTGTGCTGGGCAGTTTCCACATATATTATTCACGTCATCGCCAGCCCTGAAGGGAGTTCCTGTAATTTTTACAGATAAGGAAATTAAGGCCTGGAAAAGCATGAGTGACTCTGTGTCTTACCTTTTTGAGTGTGTCTCTGCATGTCCACTCATCTGTTCAAGGATTTGAACGTTTGAATATTTTAAATATTTGAATATTTATTGAGCACCTACTATGTGCCAGGCACTGTTTTAGGTATTGGAGATTTAGAAAGCTCACTAGGACATAATCTCCAGCTGTTGCCTAGCTGGGGAGAAAAGCAAATCAAAAATCTAAAATGACAGCTGCCATGACGGAGGTGCCCAGGGTTCTGTGGGGCAGAAAAAGGAGAGGCGTCTAAGTCAGACCCAGGGATGGCACAGCTTATAGGGAAAGGGAGCAGCACGAACAACACATGGAACAGCAATGTGCTTTCAGAGAACTGATGTGGTTGGGTCTGGTGGGGACAGAGCGTTGAAGGGAACAGGAGGTGGGCAGATCGGGCTGAGTGTGGCTTTGCTGTCAAGTTGACTGAGGCTGAGCCACTCTCCTCAGGATCACAGATGAAGGGAGCCCTGCAGCCTTCCCTGGGTCCCAGGCCACCATCCCAAGCTCTCCTTTCAGCTGTTGGTGGGAGGGGCTTAGTGTGTGGTAAGGGAGGTGGCTAAGGTGGGGGGCGGGGAGTGAGGTTTCTGGAAGAAACTGACTTGTGTCTCCTGGGAACGGAGAGTAGTGATGGTGTCATGGAGAATTGCCCCTACACGGAAAACAAGTTGTAAATCTGTTGGGCTCTGAAATTCAGCAGTGACAAGGCACTGATGTTTGTGGCAAGTTCTTGGCTTAATGAAGGAGGCATCTCTGCTTTGTTCTCCTCCCTCCCACTCACCTGTTTCCTGAGAGTTCATTGAAAAATGGCACCCTGGCTTACACCAGGCCCCACTAATGCCACGAAACAGCATTGAGCTGGCCCTGGGGCTCAGCAGTGAATCTCCTTTCTGTCTGGGTTCTAATTGGCCTCATAAAATCTAATTTATCCTGTAAGTGGGTAAAATAATCTGTCAGAAAAAGGAGATTGAGAGATGGCCCTGGGGCTCCCAAGCATAGAAGCTGTGTGTGTGGCAGGATCTCACCCAGCAGACTGAGGAGAAGGGACTGTGGGAGAGGGAGGCCCCCTCGAGGCAGAGAGCTGGCAGGCAGCAAGTGTCCACTGCGTCCCCTGTCCCAGTCCTGAGAGGGACAGCTGAGAAGTGCTCATGGGAGGGGCTTTGGGGTCAGCCCATGGCAGTGGGCTTGGAGTGGCAGGAGAGGGGTGGTCATGAAGCCACTGGACAAACAAGGCCCACTCCCCAGAGCATCACTTTTACAAAGAGATTTGGTGGTGTGGGAACCACGTTTATATTAAAACAAACATAGCTGTGTAATGCAGGAGAATGCAAAATGTGCCAAAGGTTTAAAAATAAAAACAGTTCAGGCAGTCCGCAAGCCTCCTGAGTATGCTCTCCGCTGCTGCTGGGAGAATTTTGGTGAAAATGAGAAACGTGGAGACTCTTCATTTTAAGACTGGGGAAACGGAGGCCGAAGGGAAGAAAGTACAGACCCAAGGTCATACAACAAATGATGGACCCAGGACTCTGCTCCAGGCCAAAGCTTGTCCCACTGCATCTCATTGTCCATCTAGATAAGAAGAAGGACGGGAAGGGCCCTCCAGGTGTCTGTGCGGTGTCTGCTGGGGAAGGCAGCGTGGCTTCCTGGAGGGCTGGTGCCTGGGCTGAGCCCTGAGGAGGCGTGTCCTGGGCTCAGAAGTTGGGCTGGGCACTGAGGCAGAGAGAACTCTCTTATTTGGGAGCCACTGTCTCCTCAATGCTGGGTTCATCCTCAGAAGGTCAAAGGACAGTTTCCCCAGGCCATTCCTCAGAGAGATGAGACCCCTTTTCTGTGCCTCAGTTTCCCGGTCTAGAAAATGAGGAATCTCAGGCTTTGCAGACATTTTAACCAACATGGGCTTCTGGCACAGCCCTGTGCTATTTGAGGGAGACCCCCAGTTCTCTCCAGATCTGCACCCCTGTTGGGTTCTCATTCTGCCTTATTGTATGAGGAGCTGGGCTCCTCAGAGGTGGGGAAGCCAGACATCTGCTGATCCATGAATATTCAGGAAGGGAATCGGAGCCTCCTCTGGGCTCCCGAGCCAGCCGCCGGCCCCTCTGGCCACCGTCCTGCCCGCCAGAGCCCAGGCTGCTGACATACCCAGCAGCTGCTAGGGCCCCAACTGTTCGCATTGTTTGTTCAGCGCGGCAGGGGATTTTCCAAGCCCCGGACATGCTTTGGGGGGCGGGGAGGCTGCCGGAGGGCTCAGGGATTCGTGTTATGTGGGGCTTTTCTCCCCTGAAACTCAAACTGACTGCTCAGCGGCTGGAACGAGGCATTTGGAAACGACTGGGCTGACAGCCTGGGCTGGCCTTCTCCCTACCCTGTGTTTGAATCATAGAATCAAGGGCCTCAGAGAGAGAAGGGACTGGGTGTTACGAACAGCCACTAGCATTTGTACAACCTTTTGCCGTGTGTTTAAAGAGTGAGCCTGTTCCTTGAGTGAGGTCCATTTGGCTCCAGGCTGGAGCCCTGACGTACAGCACCTTGTTTAATCCTCACAGGCTTGCTAGTATCATCTTCATTTTACAGATGTGGAAACTGAGGCCCAGAGAGGTTAAGCGGCTTGTCACACAGCTGGTAGGTGGAGCTGCGAGACTGGGCGCTTGATCTTCTGTCCCAAGGTCAAATGCTCTTTCCCCCACAGCACATGGCCTGCAGTGGTGGGAAACGCCGGTTTGGTTTTCCCAGTTAGAGTGGAAACTGGGTGAGGGCAAGGGCTACCTTCTCCTCCCTGCATCCACTGGTAATGCTGAGCCCAGCTGTGTAGCTGGACATGCCAGCAGGGCCTTTCTGATGGATTAAGAAAGGCAGAGGCCTGGTAAAGACGCCATCTGTCTGTCCGTCCTTCACACAGCAGTATCAGAGCCCTGGCCTCTGCCCTGGCCTCCTGATCTCAGCCACTTGGGACTTCTGTTTGTGCCTCAGTCTTGTTCTCCTTTGAGGTTGGTGGGAAGGGAGCCTGGGGACGGACAGGAATTCTAAGTGTGGGCATCTCTGGGTCCAGGTGTTGATGAGCGTGGCAGATACCAGGGTGCATCTGTTCGGGTGTGGATGGTTGTACACAGTTTTGTCTGTGTTCAGATGATGTTCTCTGTTTCCTCAGGATTGGATGTGTCCAGTTCACTGAATAGTCCTAAAATCATAGACCCTCAGACATCACCTACTACATTTGCATAAACTAAGGCCCAGAAGGAGAAGTAACTGGCCCAAGGTCACACAGCTAGACTGTGACAGAGCTGAGTCTAGAACTGAGGGTTGTCTGATTCCCGAGTCACTGTGCTTTCTACCTGCCCCCACATGGCTCTGTCAGCCCAGACCTGCCTCATGATGAGTATGGGCCGTTGTCCCCTCCTCTGTCCCTGGTTCACTCTCAGACACACCGTTCTACCTTGAAGGAAGGAGTCAGGCCAGAGGATAAGAAGGGACCTTGGGCCATTGAGCTTTGAAGGGACAGAGAGGCAGCAGGTCAACGTTCTGGAAGACACAACTGAGATAACCAACCATTTCTCCGTGAATAATGGTTACTGGGTGCTACTGAAATGCTGGTTAAAATAATCAGCATTTTCCCTTGTGTGTTTTTGCCCTAACCCTGGGATGGCATTCCCGTCCTCCAGTGTTCCTCTACTCTTCCCTTTGTGGCAAGGGCAGTGTTGGAGCTGCAGGCTCTTCTATGTCCTCTGGAGGGAAAAGAGCCCTGGATGGGGTCAGGAGACTGGGTTCTGGGTCTGGCTTGCCATGTGGCCTTGGGGAACTTAGCTGCAGGAAGCAGTGTTTAGCTCTTCTCGTCACTGGGGCAGAAGAGACAGCTGGCCCCCAGATGCCCCATGAACCAGGGAGGCCCCTCTTGGGCTTGCTCTGAATCTAGCATGAGTCTGGCCCCTACCTGATGGGGCTGGAGCTCTTAGCTTTGCCCAGTGTGGTCTACTCACTTTGTCCATTGTGGGGCAGGAGGGGGACTTCCCATCATCCAGGTGACTCCACAAACCAGCTGAGATTTATTTTTGTTTTGTTTATTCAAGATATATATGTATACACACACATGCACTTTCTCACACTCACAATACATTTTCAATGATTCTTAGGTACAGTGCTTTTCTAGCCTATTGTCTATTTTGGTTGGGTAATAATGGTTGAAATGATCTCTAAGGTTCCAGAGATGGGAATGACATTACTGAGCCCCGTTCTGTGCCAGGTCAGACACTGTGCTATACTCCTTTCCCACACATCTTCCCATTTAATGTCATAACAGCCCCATGAGGAAGGAATTCCTATGTCTTTTTTTATTGAGATGCAGTTCACATACCACCAAATCCACCATTTAAAGTGTGCAAATCAGTGGGTTTTAGCGTTTTCACAAGGTTGTACAACCATTACCAATATCTAATTCTAGAAAATTTTCATCATCCAAGAAAGAAACCTCATATCTGTTAATCATCCCTCCTCATTCTTCCCTCTCCCCAGTCCCTGGCAGCCATTAATCTACTTTCTGTCTCTGTGGATTTGTCTATTGTGGACATATCATAGAAATGAGATCATACAATATGTGTCATTTTGTGACTGGCTCCTTGCACATGGCATAAGGTTTTCAAGGTTCATCCACATTGTAGCATGAATTAGTGCCCCATTCCTTTTGATGGCTGAGAATATACTTATCCATTCGTCAGGTGATGGGCATTTGGGTTGTTTCCACTTTTTGCCTAATATGAATAATGTTGCTATGAACTCTGATTTTTTTTGTGGATGAGGAAATTGAGCAGCCGAGGAAGATGGGCATGGAGAAGTGCAGTGGTTTGCCCGAGATCACAGTAAGGGGCAGAGCCTGGATCCAGACATAGGTGTTTCCATGAGTCCACTTTCTCCGTGATTTGCCGCAGCCGCTGGTTGGGTGACTCAGTTGCTTGGGTCGGTGGGAGGTGGGAGGACACACACTGATGGCCCTGGTGCCCCCTCCTCTACACAGGGGAGCTGCCGTTGCCCCCGGAGATGACTGTGGAGCTGAGCTGTGGAGCAGGGCCACTGCAGGTGATCCTGGGCCCAGAGCAGGCCGTGCTGCTGGACTGTAGTCTGGGTTCTGCCGCTGCCGGACCCCCCACCAGCGTCACGTGGAGCAAGGATGGAGGTGTCCTGCCAGAGTATGACTACCTTCGCCTGCTGCCCAATGGCTCCCTGTGGCTGTCCCAGCCGCTATCACCCGCTGGCAGTGATGAGGCAGCCCCTGGGGCCTCTGAAGTCATCGAGGGCAGCTATTCCTGCCTGGCCCATGGCCCCCTAGGAGTGGTGGCCAGCCAGGCTGCGGTGGTCAAGCTTGCCAGTAAGTGCCAGCAACTGGGGGCTGAGCTGAGACCCACGAGACCTTGGGTGTGGGAAGTGGGATCTGCAGTTAGGTGCTTGCACAAAGGCTTATCTCTTGAGCCCACTCCCCTTTCCCTGCCTCCCGTCCTGCTCAGCGAGTCCCTTCCTGGTATTGTCTGCCTCACTGCTCAGTAGTCCCTGTTCTTCTCCACTCCTCTGTTCCTCCTCCTTTTCTTTCCCTTTGAGTTTGAGAGTCTAGAGTTGTGCTCTCCTCCAGGAAGCCTGCCAGAGAGGGTCAGGGGCACAAAGGTGCCTCCTCAGGGAGCCCCCCACCCTCACAGCAGGTGGAGTGTGTGGCTTCATGACCCATGCTCCAGCCCACCCCCAGGGGGCTCTCAGGAGGCACAGACCACCATGAAATAATTTTCAGGCCAGAAGAAATGTGCATCTCCCTGTAGTCGGACCATCAAGGTGATGTCAGGCAGGGGGACATTGGAATTCACCCTGCCTGCAGCATCTGACCAACGATCACCACTTCTTACCCTCCGGCTGCCTCTCTACTGTGTCTCTGTTGGTCTGAATTTGCTCGTATTTCTATTACCCTGTGTTTCTTTGTCCATGTGTCCGTGTGTGTGTTTCACTGTCTCTGCTCGCTGTGGCCTCTCTCTCTCGTGTCCCTGCCCCTGTCTTACTGTCCTCATCCCCAGCACTCGCAGGCTTCTCTCTGCACCCGGAGTCTCAGACGGTGGAGGAGAACGGCACAGCTCGATTTGAGTGTCACATTGAAGGGCTGCCAGCACCCGTCATTACTTGGGAGAAGGACCAGGTGACAGTGCCTGAGGAGCCTCGGTGAGTGGCCTGTAGGGGTGTGGGGAGCGGCTCCCAGTGGGCAGGCCAGAGAGGGCTCTGGGATGTGCTCAGGAGCTGGGATTCTTACAGTCAGGGTGGCCCCGTTTGCCCAAATTGACTAGGAGCCAACCACCACCTGGCTCTCAGCTCATTTCTGGTCCTAAAGAGAAGTTGGGCAAGATTTTGCTCCTTGGGAGGAAAGCCACCCACCGAGCTGTGGAGCTTGAGTAGGGAGTAGTGATAGAGTCCTTCAGAGCATATCTAGTCCAACCCCTTGCTTTATTGCGAAGGCAACTGCGGTCCAGAAAGGAGCTATGTTTTACCCAAGGCCACCTGGCGAGGCATCGGCAGAACGTTCGTTGTTGGCTCAGGTTTTCTCTTTGCAGAGATCCTCTGGAGTTCCTACCCTCCATGCGTAACTTCTCTTCCTCTGTCAGTTCCATCCAGTGAGGTGCAGCATCTGATAGATGGGGTGTGGAGGTCCTTCCTGCTTCACCCTCTTCTCTCCCCATAAAGGCAGCGGGTAGGCGGAACAATCCCAGGGGAGCATTTGTCGGGTGGAAGAGAAGCCGCAGCTCCACTCAGGACTTGATCCCCACGGTGGCCTCCTGGGTGGCTCAGATGTGCACACCGCACGACCAGATGGGGCAAGGCTCTTTTGCGTTTATGGTCTCTGAATTGGTCTCGTGGCTTGGTTGTCACCCCGTGGATTCTCACATCTTGGAAATGCGACTCCAGAGGCCTTTCCCAGCCACCCTACAATCCTCTCCCTGTGTCTCTCTAGCTGAGTTACCGGCTCGCTCTCTCCTTCCCTCCTGGTGGAGGTGAGGTTCTGAAATGCTGGTTTCCACATCTCCCTGCCCTGGGACTAACCCATCTTGAGTGTGTTCAGTTGTCCCAGCTCCTCTGACTTCTGCCCACGTCTAGGTAGGGGTGAAGGTGTAGGAGAGACTTCTGGGTGGAAAAGCCACAGGACACATCCCTGCAACAGTCGTGAGGGAAGAAGGATGAAAGGTCAAGACATAAGGGACCCTGTGGACTTTGGCTAACTTTTGGTTTGCCCCATTGGTCCTCAGCAAGTTGCTCCTCACTCAGCTTCATTCTCCCCATCTATAAAATTAAAGGGGGGGGGGAAATGAAAGAGTTGGATCAGATCATGGTTTCCCAAAGTGTGTTCTTTGCAGAACATTAGTCCTAAAGATGGTCCTTGAAAAAAGTATTCTGTGATTGAATAAGATCAGGAAACTGCCTATAGCTCTCCCTCTTGGAGTTGCCAAGGCCCTGATGAGTCCTGTACTGAATGCCTGTTAGACTTGTTTAACCAAGGGCTTCCTGGACTCCCTTGCCCAGAGCCGCTCTTGCAGCAGCCCTGTGAGCATCCCATGGACGAGCGTTCCAGGGAGCGGGCCTTCAGGATGCTGACCCAGCCTTTCCAGCACTGACAGTTTAAGTTCTCTGCCTTCCTAACTGCGGGGCCTCTCACCACTGTTCGAGGGGTGCTCCCTGGAAGTGGCTGGTGAGAACCAAGTGAGAACCCACTTGGCAGCCCCCAGAGAGAGTGGGAGAGAGCAGAAAAATCTGCCTGCATTGAGGTCACGACAGGCACCGCTTAATGAGAGCTATGTTTTCTCACTTAATCCTTCACATTATCCTTCAAGGTAGGTGTTTCTTATTTTTCATGTTTTCCTCCATTTACTTTTAGTTTATATTCCTAGTCGATCCATTTTCCAAATTCATAGAAACAAAAAAGAAGCAAAAGTTACTCATCATCCTTTCACCCATGTAAAACCACTGTTAGTTCTGATGTCTATCCTCTGGATTTTTCCCCCTATGTGTTTATAAATATTTCCTTTAAAAATTTGGATTATATTGTACCTACTAGGTTTTTTGTTCAATCATCTTTTTCTCAAAACAAAAATGGGATTATATTGCAACTTTTACTTTTTTTCACTTAACACATGAGGAGCATCCTTCCCAATCTGTACGTATGGTTGTGGCAGATATTATCTGGATTGTTAAATGAGGGAACTGAGGATCAGAGACAGAAGTAACTCACCCCAGGTCACACAGCTAGTGCCCAGAGTGTCGGACACTGGAGCCCCAGTGTGGATGACACATAAGCCTCTTATGATTTGGTGGTTGGGGTGGGGAAGCTACAGGCTCTGTAGAAGTTCCTGCTGTAGATGGGCTTAGAGATCAGGTGGTCCAGCTGTGACTTAGCAGAGAAGTTACTTCCCCAAAGTTTCTCAGCAAAAGGTGAGTTCAGACCTCACCTCCCAACAGCTAGTTCAGGCATCATTCCATGAAGCCACAGTCCTCTCCCAAGAGGCTGGAGCTGCCAGTTCTTGAGTTCTTGGAGTGTTTGCCCCGGGTCCTCTGAAAAGTGATCCTCATCTATAAATAAGCCAGGCTCACATGTCCCAGCACATTGTGTGGGAGGAATAAAGAAATGTCTCAAACAGCAACTTGATTCTGCCCAAGGTATGTATTTTTACACGTGCCCAGATATAGTACATGTGCAAATATGCTATTCATAAACTCAGCCCAGTGGTTGGAAGGAGACCATATGCCTGGGTGTAGGCTGTGCACATGTGCAGTTAATAAACACACTCTCTCACGGTATATGTACATATTTTTGGAACTGATGGTGAAGACTAGACATTGAGGCAATTCCCTGGTACTTATGCTAATTTCTAGTGATAGGGGATCATTTTTCTTCCATGAGAACCTGTAATCAATGAGAGCAATATTCCCCAAGTCCCAGGCATTCACAAACCCCGTTCCTAATTTTGGCCATTCCTAAACCATTTATACAATCACTTACTTAATACATTTCCTTAAATCAACGTTCTCTTTTGTAACTTTAACATGTACTGAAAAGGAATCTTATCTTAGGGCAGCAAAATGGAAAACCAGCAACACTTACCATAAATAGAAGGTAGCCATAAAAATGAATACATAACCACTGGAATAAAAAATGTGTGTCTGGATCCACTTGAAATCATTTTGTTATCACCATTCACTCACACTATAAAAACATGGCGCGAATGGACTTAAATACCGTAGGCTCCCTCCTCCAGTCTTCTGCCCTACCCATCTCCTGGTATCCATCATGCCTGTCAACCTCATGTGACCCTCGGCTGGTGTCCCTTTTCCCTGGGTGGATCTCTGAAGGGCTTAGGGTGGGTGCTCCTTGGCCCTCAGCAAATTCAGAGCAGCTGTGTCATTTCTTCTGCGTTCTTGGATCCCTGGGTCCAAGTGGCCTTTTGGGGTGGGAGCAGAAGGCTCGAGCTCAGGCTTGGAGAAAGAATGATCCCTTCCTTTTGGGTAGAGGTTGCTTTTCACTCTATGATTCTATTTTGTTTTATTTGAAACTTGAATTAATTTTAAAATGATGAAATATACCAACTTAAAGGGAAAAAAAGTCACCTACCAACTGAACACAGACAGCTATTACTCTTTTGAGTGTTCCTTCCCAGTCTTTAAATATGTGTACAGTTTATACCATTGTAAACATGTATTTAGAGTTTGTGATTCATAAATAGTGTTTATATCCATTATCTAATGTGGGCTTCTAACACATTAAAAGGGTAAGGGTTGTGAAGTAGGCAGGACAGGAATTATTTAACCCATTTTTCAGATGAGAAACCTGAGGCCCAGACATGGGATTATCACTTGCTGAAATCACATATGTTGGACCCATTTCTCTCCACATTGCCACAGCTGCTTCTCCATTACAGCCCGGCGTCACAAAAGAAAGTGTACAAGGACACATGCTTCTTTCAATTTAAAATTTTAAAAGTTTTATATTTCCAAATAAATATTCACTGCAAAAAAAATTTTTTTTAAACACAACGAATTAAGAGTGCCCGTAACTCCACTCCCAGAGAAAACCTCCGCGAATGACGTGAGCTTTACCACCCTTGGCTTTTTCTGCGCATATCCTAACATATCATTTATCTACTTTCCAAAAATAGAATTGCTTCATAAACATTGTTTTGTGACTTTTTTTTTCCACTAACCAATATATCTTGGACATCGTTCTAAGGACAGAGCCTCTAAAAACACATTTTAACAAAACAGAAAAGATTTTAGATGAACACCAAAAGTGGTTCCATCTCGCTTTTGTTGGCTGCAGCAAAAGCACCACATCCAAGGAAAGGTCTCCATTCTTTCCTCCCTTCCTGCCTTCCTTCCCTCCTTCCCTCCTTCCTGCCTGCCTTCCTTCAACACACATAATTAAGGAAATGTGACTTGTCAAAGGAGGTATTGGCTCTTGGCACCTAGAACAGTTTCCCTGGAAAGACACAGAACCTTTGGGGTTAGGAAGTGTGGGCAGCTCCTGGCGGGAACCCTGCAGGCATAGTCAGCTAGCTAGACTGGAGGAGGGGGCAGGGGTTTGGGTGCAGAGTACAGGAGGTGGAGGAGACCTGGATGGGGATGGGGGCCTTGTTTCCCAGATGGGTCCCGCTTGTCCTTTCCCATCAGATTTTCCATGGCAGTACGCTGGGGCCTGGCCCAGGAGTTCCCCTCCAGCACCCTTTGCTCCTTGTCGCTTCTCCCCCACGGGCCCCGGCACTGACACAGGAGCTGTTGGAGCTGAGAGTGGGGTGCTGGGGCCGATGTGCTTTTGCCTGTGGGGTGAGGGAGGAGTGATGCAAGTTTACGTTTTTTCTCTAAGTCTTTGGCCAACAGCAGGTTCCCAGGCCTGAGGCCTGAATTCTCTCCAACACCCTTGAGCTAGTCCTCTCCTGTGTTTAGATTTTCTCATACCCCAGTTCCCATGAGCCAAAGGATCTTCATCAAGTGCACAGCTGCCCTATCCCTCTCTGACCTTGGCCCAGCCTACATCCTGGGGCCAGCACTGTTTTCTCTGTTGAGAAACTAGACTGTCAACCTGGAGCTGACCCTGCAGGGACCACAGTTGGAGGATTCAGGAGGACCCGCTGACCCCCTGCTTGGGCCAGAGCCCACTTGGCTCCCCACCACCCCGGCCCCCAAGGACACTTCCCTGCCCCAGACTGTGTTGTCTCTCAAGCAAGGTCTCTGAGCCTTTCTAACCTGAGCTGATTTCCAACCCTCTCACCAAGAGGGCAGAGAACACCACCCTCATCCATCCTGCCCCTCCTCAGTAATGTGTGTGTTGACTGGGGCTTGCTGGGGACCACATCCCTCTCAGTGGTGTTCTCGGCTGTCTAATGGCTGCTGAGACAGGCAAGTGGGAAGAACATGGGATTTGGCACCAGAAGACCTGGGTTCAAGTTTTAACTCTGCTCCAGCTGTGAGGCCCCGGGAAAATACCCTCCCTCCGAGCCTTAGTTTTGTCACCAATAAAATGAAGATGTGATCCCTTCTATCTCTTGGGCTTGTTTCTCGAGAGTCAGATGAGATAGTGTGAATAAAATGGATTTCCTCATGGGGCAGAGGAAGTAATACAGGCAGGGGTAAACAAATTCAAACTGTGTAGAAGCCTGTCTAATAAAAAGCAAGCCTTCTCCCACTGTCAGCTCCCAGGATCCCAGGTCCCCTCCCCAGAGACAACCACCATTACCAGGGACATTCAGTGCAAGCATAAAAGTGTGCATGTCCCCCACACACACTGTTCCGCACTGTACACATTTTGGAGATCGTCCTACATCAGCACACATGGAGCTGCCTCCTTTTTAACAGCTGCCTAGCATTCCATCGTATGCACGTAGCCACGCCGAGTTAGCTAGTTCTTGCCTGCAGATGGACTGGGATTGTTTCTAGCCTTTTGCTATTACAGTCAGTGCTGGAGTGAACATCATTAAGCATACATTTGTGTACATGCATGAGAATATCTGTGGGGTAGAGTTCTCCAAGTGGCATTGCTGGGTGAAAAGACACGGGCAGGTTTGATTTTAAGATGTCACCAGCTTGCCCTTGAAAGAGGGTGTATTGATTGGCAGGGCCACCGACAAGACAGGAGTGCCTTGCCCCCATCCCCTCATCCACATAGGGTGTTATTAAACCTTTTCACCTTTGCCAGTGGGATAGGTGAAAATGGTATCTTATGGTTTTAATTTGCATTTTTAAAACAGTGAGTGAAGCTTGAAAGTGAGATGCTGTAGGTATTTCAGGCTGGAGCGGGCCAGCTTGGGCACGACACCCTCCCTGCGGAGCTCCTGCCCACCTCACAGGTGCCCTCTCCCCTTTCCCAAGGCTCATTACTCTTCCCAACGGGGTCCTCCAGATCCTGGACGTTCAGGAGAGTGACGCAGGCTCCTACCGCTGTGTCGCCACCAACTCAGCCCGCCAGCGCTTCAGCCAGGAGGCCTTACTCAGCGTGGCCGGGAGAGGTAAGGAGTCTGGCTGGGTGGGAACACCTGGGGGTTTCTGGAGTCTGCCACCTCAGAGCTTGGAGGGCCTCAGGAGGTCCAAGCCCTGCCTTCAAATAGGTGACAGGGTATTAGTCCCATCAGAGAAGTGAGGCAATGAAGCCCAAGGAAGGCAGTGCCACCTAGCAAGTCAGAGAAGGAGCCAGGGCTGGAAACCAAGACTCCCTCCCGGTCAGGTTCCCTTCCTGCGGAGGCTGTGTGTTCCCTTGGGTTGGATTAGCATCCAGGACTGGGGACAGGGGTGGGGAGGTGAGGCATCTGAGGAGGGTGTCAGTGCCCTGAAGCCCTGGTTCCCACCCCTCTGTGTGCCCTGAGGGCTGTGCTTCGCCCCTTGCTGCTTGCTGTGCACAGGGAATCTGGCTCTCTGAGGTCTGGTGCTCCTGTCCTCTCCATTTCTCTCAGAGGCTCCTGCCCCAATGAGATGCAGAAGGAAGGGCACAGGCTTTGGGGTCGGAAAGGCCTGGTCTGAATCCTGGCTTATCTACTCTCCATCTGTGTGACCCTGGGCTCATTATCAAATGTCCAGCGCAGGGAGGTCGTGCGAATAGCTGAGATTAAGAGCGGAAAGTGCCTGGCACCTAGCAGGTGCCCCACAGATCTTACTTCAGGCCTCCCCCATGCGCCTCTCACTTGCCTCCCTTTGCCATGGCATCTCCCCCCACCCCTGCCCCTCTGAACATCTCTTCCCATCCCTGCCCTCCTCTCCCCACCCTTCCCTCCCACCCTCCGTCCTCTGAGGCTTAATTTAGCTCCTGAGCGGCTCTCCCTTCTGTGCTCAGGGTCTCTGCCTCCACCTGCTGGACAGATCAGGTATTCACCATGCTGACCCAGGGGGCCAGGGTCACACTGAGAATGTCGCAGGAAATCTGTGCTCAGGGAGCTGCCAAGCTGGCAGAAACTGGAGCCCGCCTCGTGCCTATTCCACACAGGAACTTGAAGCCCTTTGGAGAAGGGATTTACCTAAGGTCACACAGCACATTAATGACAGTGCCAGAACTAGAAACTATGACTGTTGACTCCAAGTCCAGACTCCAAGACTACCCATGACCCTGACGGTCCTCTGTCTGGCGGGTGGGTTTGATTTGGCAGGGAAGACGGGGGGTGGTGTGTCCGAGGCCAGGTTTTTCCTCTCCTGATCCAAGAGAAAGAGCTCTGAGTTCCAGTCAGCTCTGCTGAACCATGCGGCTGCTTACTCCACGTATCAGATGGAACCCTGGCCGCTCCCTGCCCCACCTGCCTCACCAGGTGACTGTGTACTGCATGTGAAGATGCCTAATGATAAGGCTGCCTGCTGGCCTGCTCTCTCTCCAGAGTCCCTGGCATCCACCAGGGGACAGGACGTGGTCATTGTGGCAGCCCCCGAGAACACCACCGTGGTGTCTGGCCAGAGTGTGGTGATGGAATGTGTGGCCTCGGCTGACCCCACCCCTTTCGTGTCCTGGGTCCGACAGGGTAAGTGGAAGGAGGGGACCAGAGGGCATGGGAAAGGAGGGGTGTGGCATCTCACATGTCCCCAGGTCAGGGAGCTATAAGCGTGACCACTCCATGGTCACCGACCTTTGGTATGGCGGGAACTCCTCTCCCATGGCTGAGTGTGGGAGGGAGAACCTGGACAAACTTAATCATCAATCTGAGTAGCACGTTTCCTTTATGAGACACTTTGAGTCTGCCACTCACGAAATCGTCGTTGAGACCTTCTTAGGGTGGGCACTGGGCTAGGTTCTCCACCTTACTTATTTCCACAACTGTGTTGCAAGTGAGTGTATGAGAGCTGGAAAGGTGCCACACAGCCAGCGAGTCAAGGAGAACTAGGACCCCCCTGCGGTCTAAGTACAAAGCCACCTCTTGGTCCACCCCGGGTGCTGCTGCCCTTGTGTGGCTGGCTTCCTGCTGGACACAGTGAATAAAATACCCAGATGAGAGAGCCAGGGACTCTGCCCTTGGAACTCACAGTCTGGCTGAGGGAGACCAAACACACACCCATGAAGACAGGCTTGATGGTATCAGGAGCAAGTGATAAGTGCCAAGTGGGACTGCATTACAGGAGATGCTATAAGGGTAACGAGAGCACTGGGCCGAATGTCACCTTGCAGTCTCCTGAGCACTCACACCCATTCTCCTGCTGGAGCCTCCAAGAGCCCTTTGAGGAGGGTAGAGGCCAAGACTATTATTCCCAGTGGGCAGATGAGGAAACTGCGGCTCAGGGAGGCAGGTGGAAAGCCAGGACCCGAACTTTGGAGCCTGTTCTCTTTCCAGTGCATCACTCCCTACAGTCCTGTATGGAAGAAAAACAAGGATTGTTTTTGTTTCCATTTATCTATTAGGAGTGACTTGTCCCAAGTTGATAGCAGAAGTCAGTCTCAAACTCAGCTCTCTTTACCCTGGCTCAGTCTATTACCCTACACTGCCTCCTTTTTTGTAAGTTTATATCTTATATTCAAGAGTATATAATGAATACATAGAGTTTAAAGGAAAATAATAAACCAAACAACCATGCACCCCCCGCCAAGCTGATGAGATAGAACAGTGCTGGTATCTTTGCGCCTCCCTGACCTGAACGACCTCATTGGACTTGTGACACTTGCCCAGTTAGGGGGATCCTGGGGCCAGCAGGCCCCTCCTGTTATTGAGGTAAGCCTGTGGTGTTGCCTGGTAGTTTTAGTCAATATTTCTCAAATCCTGACCCTGTATCAGAATGACCCCGGGAGCTTGTTTAACCTGAAGACTCCCTCCCTTCACACCTAGAGAGTTACGCCCCAGGAATCTTAATGCTTAACAAATGCCCTAGGTCCTTGCTACTGAAAGTGTGGTCTTTGGACCTACCTCCTGGACCTAGTTAGAAATGCAGAATCCAGGGCCTGCCCTAGGCCTCTGCATCTTAACAAGGTCCCCTGCAATTCTGTGATTCGTGTGCACAGTGAGGATTTCAGAATTGCTGTCCCAGAGGATCCTGACACCTGTGGTTCCAGCAACTTACTTGGAGAAACTTAGCTAATAGCACTCCTGGGCAGAGACTGGAAAGAGAAAGGCTGGGAAAGAACTTAATTCCTGCCCCCGGGCACTGTTCTTTTTGTAAGAACTTACTCCACTAAGACAGGGAAAGGGCATGGCTTTTTGCTTTGCTTTGTTTTCTGATTGCAAAAGTTGTACGTGTTCATGGTAGAAAACTAGGGAAAAGCAAGAACAGAAAACATCCCACCACTCAGAGATTAAAATTGTTAACATATGAGTGTATTTTCTTCCAGATTTTTTAATGCACATGTACATTTTTCCCCAAAATTGAGAGCATGCTCTGTTTACAGTTCCAAGTTCTATTTTCATTCAACAGTATATCGTAAGCATTTCCCCATCTTTAAAACTTTTTCAGACGATAATTTTAATGACTATATGATATTCCCTCATTTGAATGTAATCTGCCAATTCCTACTGTTGAATTTTCAAGTCCATCCCAGTTGTCCACTATTACAGTTAGCATTCCGGTGATTGGCCCTGTTCACATCTCCGCAGGACAGGTGACCACAAGTGGACTCCCTGGCTTCGAGGTCTAGGTGGGGCCCCTGTATAGTCCTATCAACATGTACCCTTTCTCCAGCATTGCAACTTACTATTTTTAAAAACATGCCCAATTTGATAGGTGAAAAATTAACATCTGTGATTTGATATGCATTTCTTTGATTACGTGAAGTTGAACGCTCTCTTTGTGTGTTTCTTAGTCATTTGCATTTCTTCTCTGGGTTTTCTGTTCACATCCATAAGGCAAGGGCTTTTAAAATGGTTTTCATTTCACATCAAGATAACATGTCTCAGCACATATTCAAAATTTTGGTTCTGGTCAGACCTCACCAGCCATATCGTCATCATGGTACTGGGCTAAGACCATACGAGAGGAGTGTGTCCTTCTTGAGAGAAATGAAGTTAATAATAATGGTAATGGTAATAACTGGCTAGTGGACTGAGCACCTATATGTGCCTGCATTGTGCCAGGCGTTCTCACAAACCTTGTTCGTTCCACCCTCATAGCAGCCCTTCCAGCTAGGGACTATCTCCCCATTTTACAGACAGAGGCAGGTGGGCTCAGAGAGAGTCACTGGTCTAGCACGTGGAGGAACTGACAGAACCAGGGACTGTTGTGTGGTCTTAACCCGGGTGTAGAGGGGCCCCTGGGTCAGGAGAGTGGAAGGAGGGGCGTCCTCAGTGACCCCCTCCAGCGCTCTCCCTCTCCTTCCCCAGACGGGAAGCCCATCTCCACGGATGTCATCGTCTTGGGCCGTACCAACCTACTAATCGCCAGCGCGCAGCCCCGGCACTCTGGCGTCTATGTCTGCCGCGCCAACAAGCCCCGCACGCGCGACTTCGCCACCGCCGCCGCGGAGCTCCGCGTGCTGGGTGAGGCGGGGTGACGGGAGAGGCGGGGCGGAGGCCCCAGGAGTGGGTGTTGGGACGACCTGATCGGAGCTGGTTAGCTGGAGCTAAGGGAAGAACAGGGAGAGGGGAAGTGGGCAGTGTGTTAGAGGAAATTGAGCGGGTGATCCTGGAGGATGTAAAAAGGATAGCGCTGGGGGGTCGAGCTCGTGGGGAGGAGTCCTACATTGGGGGGGCGCACTGGAGGGGAGAGACTATGTAATTGAGGAGAAGTGGCAGAAAGTTTGGTGGACGGGGTGGGGAGAGTTGAATTAGAGAGAAGAGAGGGATGACTAGGACTTGGCTCGGGTGATTGAGGGGTAGGGGGTGGTCTGGGGGGACCTAGGTAAGGGAGGGAAGGGTGAGACTGAGGGTCTTGGGGGAGATAGTGGAGTGGCCTGGGTGGTTCTAAGAAAACTGGGGGCAGGGGTGCTCAGGGCTGCCCTAACTGTGGAGGGGGCTCAATCTGATAGGTGTGGGAGACACTGGAGGGTAGGGGAAGAGGAGGTGGTCAATGAGGGACTGGGGTTAGATCCAGGAAGAGCGAGGGTATTTGGGGGAAGGCCGAGAAGGCCTGGGGACCACTGGGGAGAGGAAGAGAATGTCAGTGTGGGACTGGGGTGACTGCGGGAGAAGAGGTGGAGCTCCGACGCACTGTTTGGGGGGAGGGGTGAGTCAGGGAGAGAGTAGAGTGAGGGGAGGGGATGCGGGAGTCCGTCAGGACGTCAGGGCGTTTAGGGGCGGGGGAGGGCCCCTGGTGGCGGGGGCGCGCGGTCAGCGTCCCCCTCCCCGCCCCCAGCGGCCCCTGCCATCTCGCAGGCGCCCGAGGCGCTGTCGCGGACGCGGGCCAGCACGGCGCGCTTCGTGTGCCGCGCGTCCGGAGAGCCGCGGCCCGTGCTGCGCTGGCTGCACGACGGGGCGCCGCTGCGGCCCAACGGGCGCGTCAAGGTGCAGGGCGGCGGCGGCAGCCTGGTCATCACGCAGATTGGCCTGCAGGACGCCGGCTACTACCAGTGCGTGGCCGAGAATGGCGCGGGCACGGCGTGCGCCGCAGCACCGCTGGCCGTGGTGGTGCGCGAGGGGCTGCCCAGCGCCCCCACCCGGGTCACGGCCACGCCGCTGAGCAGCTCCGCGGTGCTGGTGGCCTGGGAGCGGCCAGAGCTGCACAGCGAGCAGATCATCGGCTTCTCCCTGCACTACCAGAAGGCACGGGGTACGTCTGCTGGGGGCTCGAGATGTCCCAGTAAAGGCCCACGTGGGGGCGCCGTGAGGGGGCTACATGTTGGATGACTGAAAGTTTGCCTGGTGGGTACCTTTGGGGTTAAGATGGGATGAGGTGGGAGTCCTCAGGAGAGACCCGCGTAGATGGGGGTTAGGACTGGTGAGAGGGGTGGAGTGTGGCACATTTCCCTCTCAGCCGGTAGTTGGTTATGAGAGGAGAGAGAGGGTGCTTCTCCTCCCGGGGAAGATGCCTGGGCATTCCTGAAGCCAGCTCATAACTGCAGCAGGAGTCACTTCACTTAGACGCTAAAAAGAACTTCCTAACCAATGGAGGAATTAATACAGTGGGGCTAGAAGCCAAGAGAGTTTATACTCTCCAACTCAGATGATCTGGGATGATTTAGTTATAAATAGACTATTCCAGAGACTGGAACAATATGAGGGCTCCCTGGTCAGCCTCTAGCTAGTTGCCCCCTGGGGGTGGCCCTGTGACAGTCTCTTTGTCCCCTGTGTCACTGCCCCAGGCATGGACAACGTGGAATACCAGTTTGCAGTGAACAATGACACCACAGAGCTCCAGGTTCGGGACCTGGAACCCAACACTGATTATGAGTTCTACGTGGTGGCCTACTCCCAGCTGGGGGCCAGCCGCACCTCCACCCCGGCGCTGGTCCACACGCCGGATGATGGTAGGGCCTCTGAACCTGCAATGGGCACCTTGGGACCCAGAGAATTCCCTGGGGGTGGTTGCATACTTCTCTTTACCAGCGTAAGCTAAGGCACTTTTACCTGCCTTGTGTCATCTTTTGTGCCCAATAAGGGAGTGGACAAGGGTTCTTCTCCCCAACTTACA
Organism: Equus quagga; assembly: GCF_021613505.1. Lineage (NCBI taxonomy): Eukaryota > Metazoa > Chordata > Mammalia > Perissodactyla > Equidae > Equus > Equus quagga. Next base: position 59,036,229 of record NC_060268.1, on the reverse strand, counting down.
GTTGGGAAAACTGAGGCCCAGAAAATGAGAGTGACTTGCCCAAGGTCAGTAGTACAGCAGGGACTTGAGCCCAGGTCTCATGATTCCCTAAATCTTATGGCCCTTCTCTCCAAAAACTGTACCATCCAGTCAGGCAGGGGCCAGTGACATTGACCCACAGGATGTGGAAGATTGTGCCCCAAACCTTTTTCAGGGTAGGAGGGATGTCCCCTCATCATCTCCAGCTTGGGGCTCCCCTGAGAGGCTCCCTTTCCTCCCTCAGATCCTGGGCCTACTTCTGACTTGCCGTGTGACCTGGGCAAGTCTCTGACCGCTCCTGGGCCTCACCTTCCACGTCGGTGGAGCAGAGCTCACGCTGATGTTCTTCTGTCTCAGTCCCCAGCGCAGCACCCCAGCTCTCCCTGTCCAGCCCCAACCCCTCGGACATCAGGGTGGCGTGGCTGCCCCTGCCTCCCAGCCTGAGCAATGGGCAGGTGGTGAAGTACAAGATAGAGTACAGTTTGGGAAGGGAAGGTGAGTGGGGGCAGGGTGTGGGCTCCACCTGCTGGGGAACTGTCCACATGAAGGGTGGGTCAGAGCAGCTGGGGTCCTGAGCAGAGTGGGGTGGGGAGTCTGAGGAAATTAGGCAGCCCAGTGGAGCAGGGAAAGGTGAACCTGGAAAAGAGAGTGTGGACTAGGGGGAGGGGTGTCAGGGATGAAAAGGGAAGGTGAAGAGGGCCAGCTCAAGACAGAGGGAGGCCTGGGCGATAGCCCCACCTCCTCTGCAGCCACGGTGTGTGATCCTTCCACAGTGAGTCCCTTCCTCAGTGTCCTTATCTGTGAAATGAGGCAGTGAGCCTGTGCCATCCCTGGGGTGGCTTCCAGCTCAAAAGCAGATGAGGGATAGGGAGGTAGAGGCTGTGCTTGTGGGACTGGGTAAAATGGCGCACTGGGGAAGGCATGTTAGGGCAGGTGTTGGTAATCTAGGGAAGGGTGTCTAAGAAGGATAAAGGGTTAGAAGGCAAGTGGCCTGGGGGCCAGGGTGAGGGTGAGGAGGGAGGGAAGGGTGAGGAAGGGCTCTGGAAGGTGGGCAGTGCCTCGTGTCTCCATAGCCAACGCCTTGTGCCTGCGCCCTGGTGTATGTGGGGGTGGTCACGGACAGCTTATGGGTAAGTGGGGAGAGCATGCCATGATTCTCCCCACTCTGAGACGAGGCTGATGGCCTGTGTCAGCCAGGGTTGGAGGCCCAGGAGTCACCCCAGGAGCCATGGAGTCTGTCCAGACACCGAGGGGTCAGTGCTGAGAGGGCCTCAGGCTCTGATGGGCACTGAGGAATCAGGATCTGAGGTGGCAGATTTGGTGTAGGGGAGTTTAAGGGTCGTGGTCCTCAGGTGGCCATCCAGCAGCCAGTCTTTTCTGTCCCAGCAGATCAGATTTTCTTCACCGAGGTGCCAGGGAATGAGACACAGCTTACACTGAACTCGCTTCAGCCCAACAAGGTGTATCGAGTGCGGATTTCGGCTGGCACAGGGGCTGGCTATGGGGCCCCCTCCCAGTGGATGCAGCACAGGACGCCCAGTATGCACAACCAGAGCCACGGTACGGGGTTGGAGGGGACAGGACAGGGCGGTATACATGACTGTGTGGGTGTATGTGTGCTCTCGGAACCCAGACCCAACCACGTCCTCCATCAGAGTCCTTCCACGGCTCCCCCTGCTTGACAGGTGAGGGGCGAGGGGTGTAGAGGTGAAGGGGTGGCCTTGCAGATGCACCTGGGCTCACCCTTCTGCCACTATGTGAGCTTGGACAAACCATTCACACCTCTAAGTCTTCATTACTGCGAGGCGTTGGCATGAGGATTACTAAGGCGTTATAAACAAGATGTTTAGTACATAATAAGAACTTGTTAAATGGTAGCTGCCTCCATAGTTATGATTGTTGTTGGTTTTGTTGAGAGGCCCAATAGCAGAGTGATTAAATGCAGACAGAACCTGGTGCACATACTATCTCTGTGACTTTGGGCAAGTTATCTAACTTCTCTGAGCCTCGGTATTCTTGTCTATAAAATAGAGGTAATAGTATTTTCGTTATTTGTTAGGGTTCTGAGAATAAAGTTAAAATACACGTACAAAGTGCTCAGAACTGACAGAGAGTAAGCCCTCTTCACTCTTGAGCTCCAAGAAGGGCTCCTCACTCCAATGGTTCCATCCCTCCTTCCCGGCCTCAGCATCCCCTGTTACCCCCCTGCCTGCCAGTATCCATGCATCCATTCCTTCAGGAGAATCATAGGCCCCTACCCTGTGCCAGGTACTGTCAACCCCGCCCCACAGTGCTCCTTGCTAACCTCTTTGCAAATGCCCAGGAGACATCCCTACATTCTCAGCACTCTGGGCTTGTAGACTAGTGAGTTCACCTCTAGGCCCCACCCAGGCCTGGCACTTAGGATGGTGGCTGAGGGGTGATGCACTGGGAGAAGGCTGGCAAGGTTCTCACTCAATGCCATCTTCCTGCTTTTTGCTTCCTCTCGCCTCTTCCCCTTCTCCCATCCCTGGCCTCTTCCTCCATGGTCCCCATTCTCTTTCTCCTTCCCATCCCGCTCTTCTGTCCCCAGTCCCTTTTGCCCCTGCAGAGTTGAAGGTACGGGCAAGGATGGAGTCCCTGGTCGTGTCGTGGCAGCCACCCCCTCACCCCGCCCAGATCTCTGGCTACAAACTGTACTGGCGGGAGGTGGGGGCCGAGGAAGAGGCCAACGGTGAGAGCCCCCCAGGGGGCCGTGGAGACCAGGCTTGGGATGTGGGGCCTGTCCGGCTCAAGAAGAAGGTGAAGCAGTATGAGCTGACCCAGCTAGGTGAGGTGGGCTGGGGGAGCTTCGTTGGGGGACTGGACAAGCTGGACGCGGGAGTTGGAGCTAGAATTCTCTCTGGGGATGAGAGAGTGACCTCAGAGATCCCTCTAGCCAGTGAGTGACTCCCATGACCTTCCCTAGTCCCTGGCCAGCTGTACGAGGTGAAGCTTGTGGCATTCAACAAACATGAGGACGGCTATGCAGCAGTGTGGAAGGGCAAAACGGAGAAGGCTCCCACGCCAGGTGAGGGGGCTCAGTCGAGGGGTCTATGTGTGGCTTCCTTTCCCTTTCCTCTGAGTCGGCCCTGATGGTCAGGCCATCTGGTAGCCTCAGCCACCCCCAAACCCATTCTCCTAGGCTCAGGGGTCCTCTTCTAGCTCCAGACAGCCTCTGTCATAGAAAGAAGCTCCAGTTTGTGCACTGTCTTTAGGCCTGCTACTGTATTTTCGTTGTGCGTGAGCAGTGCTAATTTGAAAGCACTGGACAGAGAGAAACCTCATGGTTGATCAGTGACTCCTGACCCCAAGTTTAACCTTTAAACAATTTTTAAAACACATCCACCTGTATCACACTGTCTATCAGATTATCCCTCCACTCTAGGCCGGGAGACTATCCCTATGTGGCCCACCAGGAAACTGAGGCTGAGAGGTAATCGGACTCGTCCAAGGTCACACGGAGCCTAGACCAGAACCAGGCCTCCTGGCTGCCAGCAGAAGTCTTCCCACTGCAGTCCATTGCCTCCTGGCCCTGTGCTGGATGCCTCAGTTGCCCATCATGACACTTCCTCACCCCTAACTTTCCAGGCTGATTTTCAGTCATGTGGTTTAGTGGAAGGAGCACTCAACTAGGAGCCAAGGAACCTGGGTTCTAACTCTAGTGTGTTCCTCCAGCAAATCTTTTACTGAATGTCTACTACATGCCAGCTCTGTTCTGGGAATTTAGTGATGAAAACACAAATGAGGTACCTGTTCTCACGGAGTTTATTTTATTTAATGTTTCTGTAATAAACACTTATCATCCTATAGTACTTACTATATATGTCTCAGTTCAGGCAGCTGTAACAAAAATACCATAGACTCGGAGGCTTAAACAGCCAACATTCATTTCTCACAGTTCTGGAGGCTGGGAAACACAAGATCACAGTGCCCCCAGAGTTAGTGTCTGGTGAGAGCCCCTTCCTGGTTCATAGACCATAGGCCATCTTGTCACTGTGTCCCCAAGTGGCAGAAGGAGGGCTGGAGCGCTCTCTGGGGTCTCTTCTTTAAGGGCACTGGTATGGACTGAAAGTGTGTGTCCCCCTGAAATTCATATGTTGAAACCCTACCCTCCAATGTGATGTATTAGGAGGTCATTAGGATTAGATGAGGTCATGAGGGTGGAGCCCTCATTAATGGGATTAGTGCCCTTATAGGATTGAGAGAGCTTGCTTTCTCTCTCTGCTCTCCACCGCTTGACCGTACATTGAGAAATGGGCAGTCTGCAAGTCGGAGGAGGGCCCTCGCCAGAACTTGACTGTGCTGGCACCCTGATCTCAGCCTCCAGCCTCCAGAACTGTGAGAAATACATTTTTTGTTTATAAGCCACCCTGTGTATGGTACTTTGTCATAGCAGCCTGAATGGACAAAACCAGGCACTAATCCCATTCATGAGGGCTCCACCATATGTTCAAATTTCAACATATGATCTTGGGGGGACACACACAGTCAATCCACAACAATATGCCGGACACTTTTTTATATACTTTACAAATGTTAACTAATTTAATTCTCCTAACAACTCTATGCGATAGGCACTATTATCAGCCCCACTGACAGAATGGGGAATGGAGGCAAAGAGAGGTTAAGTATCTTCTCCATGGTCACACAGCTAGTAAGTAGCAGAGCTGGAATTTGAACCAAGGCAGCCTGGCCCCGGAATCTGTGCTCTTAATTGCCCTGATTTGCTGCCTCTTTTTATGATATTCTTACATACTAGTGTTCCGCAGTCTGCTACATGTATGACCTTGGCAAAAATCACTTAAATTCTTGGGAGCCTCAGTTTCCTCATTTGTAAAGTAAGCATGATGCTACCCAGCTCAAGATCAAAAGAGAAAGGGTAAAAGGAAGTGCCTGGGCACTGTAAACCACTATACATATTTAGGGATGAGCACCCTCCCTCCCTTCCCACACTCTAGTTTTCACCTTCCAGACCTGCCCATCCAGAGGGGGCCGCCGCTGCCTCCTGCCCACGTCCACGCAGAATCAAACAGCTCCACATCCATTTGGCTTCGGTGGAAAAAGCCAGACTTCACAACAGTCAAGATTGTCAACTACACTGTGCGCTTCAGCCCCTGGGGGCTCAGGAATGCCTCTCTGGTCACCTATTACACCAGGTGGGAAGAGGGGCTAACGCTGTGAGGGGGAGGAAGAGCAGAAAAGGGGGAAGAAGGCAGCAGATGAGGAGGAGGAGAGGGACCCTGGGGGTTCAGGAACGTTTCATGGCTCACCTGTTAGATTGGGGTCTGATGACCTGTTGTGACAGATGGAAAAGGGGACTCCATCCCATACCATTCACTCACAACAGAGCCTTGTACTCAACCCTGGGGAACGTGATGCAGGACAGACTGACCTACTTGTGCAACCTCAGAGGGCTCCAAATATGATGGGGAGGAGACAGCCCAGCTGTTGTCCTGAGAGGGCCCCCAGTTGGACTGGGAGACAGGAAGTCAAGGAAAAGGTGTATCAGAGATGGTTCCTTGGGTGGAGAATGGCTTGGATTAATCCAGGAAGGTTTCCTAGAGGAGGAGGCCTGGCTTGGAGATTGGACACGATACCCTGGGAGCAACGTACATCCAGACCCCTCTGTGGGTCCTCTGGATGGTGTCAGTGGCCCCCATGCAGGGAACAGATTCCCTTCCCAGGGCAGAGCCTGAGGCTGTGGCTAGGGGTAGGGGAGTAGATTTGGAGGGGCCTGCCCAGCTAGGAGGGTGTGCTTCAGAGCACTAGTCACATTTCTTGCCTCGGCAGCTCTGGAGAAGACATCCTCATTGGCGGGCTGAAGCCATTCACCAAATACGAGTTTGCCATACAGTCCCACGGCGTGGACATGGATGGGCCTTTTGGCTCCGTGGTAGAGCGCTCCACCCTGCCTGACCGTGAGTGGCCCCTCAGCCCTCTGGCCACCAACCCGTCTTTTACCCAACTCCTTCTTGCCCCAGCAGCCCTCTTTTCTAAAACCTCCCTCAGAACCCCATAAGTGTCTGTCATTCCCTTTGTATTTACACAGGCCAGTCCTGTGCTGGTCTTAACCATTTACTCATAAACGTAATAACATATGATTTAGAGGAGCAGCTTCTTTTAAAGGCTGTGCCAAGACCTCTCTGGGCTGGTGAAGAGGGGCCAGGTCAGGGAGGCAGGCATCCTGGATTCTGCATTCAGATCGCCATCCTGCCCCTGACACACAGGGAGACGTGGGAAGGTCCCTTCCCCACCCAGGGCCTCCGTGTCCTCATCTGTAAAAAGAGAGGATGGCACCATTCACTCGGCAAGTCTGTGACTCTGGAACCCTCTAGAAATGGCATTCCAAGACAAATGAACTTTTATTCTTACAGCAGAGGCTCCTCGGTCCTGCCGGCCCTAAGATCATCCCATCGACAGAAGACCTTTGTCCCAGGATCTGAAATAGGAACATGTGTGTGGGTGGGGTGTGGAGGCCCTCCACTCTCACGAATTTGCTTTTTAAAAAACTGCTTACAAATTGTTTCCCACCCACCCATGACCTCAGTCATGATGGTCTTAAACTGCATATGGAGTTGAGGGAGACTTGCTCTTTTCTCAAAAGAGACTTCGTGACATTGCATCCGCAGCACAACCGACCATACTGCAGAGGGGGGATGTTTTCTCCTTTTGCAGGTGGGGACACTGGAACCTGAGAAGCTGAGAGTCACTGAGTGTCAGAGAGGGTTCTGGCAGCCTGTGGTGCTGTGGCTCTGTTCCACCTTAGAGCCCTGGGTCCCCATCCCCCCCTCTGTCGGGCCTTGAAGACCTGAGCCCCCAAATCTCTGTCCCTTCTCAACTCACCAGCCGCCACGTGTCCCTCCTTCTCTCCCTTCCTCATTTGCTCCCCCTGCCCCGCCTCAGATTCAGCTGCTTCTCTAAAAACAAAACAAAGTCTTCTAAGATGGTCCTTCTCACACTGGGGTTCCTGTGACCCTGTAGGCCCTGTGCTGGGGGCAGACACAGGCAAAGGCTGCTCAGGGCATTGGCCAAGTTGACTTGAAGGTTTGGGGTGGAAGGAGAGATGGGCACCTTAAATGATAAATATGTTTAAACACTATTTTTGTATTAAGCTTTACCGTGGAATAGATGGCAAACTTAGTAGGAGAGTATAAAATAAACTGTAAGCCTTCCTAAAAATTTTGAGCTCTGCCCCCAGGTCCCCAGAACACCAGACAATCTCCTCAACCCTGGGAGGCGTTTGGGTGTGGAAGTAAGAAGCTCTGCTCCAAGGAGTGGAGAGGAGTTTCCAGAAGGGGAGGGATGGGGATGAAGCCCTCTTTCCCAACTGTGTTCCAGAAATCCCCCATTTAGGGATCAGACCTCATTTTGCTTTGTGGTTTGCTCCAGTGAAGGAGGAAGAAGGGAGGCCATGTCCTCATGCCTGTCCCCCAGCTGCCCCAGAGCTGGGCTCTCAGTGACCCTGCCTCTCCCCATCTCCTCCCCTGCACCCCAGGGCCGTCGACACCCCCATCTGACCTGCGCCTGAGCCCTCTGACGCCGTCCACCGTGCGGCTGCACTGGTGCCCTCCCACGGAGCCCAACGGCGAGATCGTGGAGTATCTGATCCTGTACAGCAACAACCACACGCAGCCTGAGCACCAGTGGACCCTGCTCACCACGGAGGGTGAGAGCTCCCACCCCAGGGCATCTGAGCAAGAGCTTACCTACCCTCTCCCGCCTTCCCACCCTCTCCAGTGGCTGAGTTAGTAGTGAGAGTGATGCTAAGATTTGTCCTTAGGAGGAGCAGACTTTCTCAGTCCTACTTCCCAGACTATCCTTGCATCCCACCCCCACCCCATCCACCAACCCTGCTCTCCCTGCCTCCTCACCCCTCAGGGAACATCTTCAGTGCTGAAGTACACGGGCTCGAGAGTGACACTAGGTACTTCTTCAAGATGGGGGCACGCACAGAGGTGGGGCCAGGGCCCTTCTCTGGCCTGCAGGATGTGATCACCCTCCAAGAGAAGCTCTCAGGTACAAGGGCAGGAAGGGAGGAGTGGGGGCCATCCTGGGGCAGCCCAAGGTCCCCAGAGGCCCCTGGGGTTGACTTCTAACCTTAAAGTCATCTCTTCCAAGGCTGTGCCGCTGGGCATGACTACATTTCACTGTTTTGGCCAGCTGCCCTTCTGGTTTGGTGGGGAGAGGACAAATGAAGGGGAAATGGGTGTGGTTCAGTGGTGGTTCGGTTAAGAGGTCAAATTTATGGGATGCTGGCTTTTTGCTTTGGGGGATTGCTTTGATTGGAGGATTGGCTTGGAGAGGTGACGAGATTTATGAGGTGGAGCTGCACAACCAGACCAGCGATGACGTGATTTGCATGGCCTAGTGTGAAATGAAAATGCAAGACCCCTTATTAAAAGATTAGGAAGAATTTCAAGATGGTGACCGCAGAGCGTTAAAACAAGCACAGAGCCCTTCTAAGCATGGGCCCCGTGTGACCACACTTGTTGCACACTTGTGAAACCAGCCCTGGTGGGCAGGCAACACATGTGTTTCACTGAAAGGCCAGGTTGAGGGGGAGGGACCACAACTTCCAGATGTCCAGTGGAGAGGACAGTTGGAGAGAGAGGTAGTGGTGGTCCCTGTGAGGCTGTGGGTCCCTCCTCTCCTTGCATCAGAAGATTTCAAGTGTTCAAAGGATGAGACTCAGGCCAGTGGTCTCCTGAGGAAGCCACAAGTCTTGATCTATGAACCCTGGGCCTTCTCTTGTCCTTGACCTGTTCTGTCCCCTCTCTCTCCCTCCCTCCCCAGACTCCTTGGACGTGCACTCAGTCACTGGCATCATTGTGGGTGTCTGCCTTGGCCTCCTTTGCCTCCTGGCTTGCATGTGTGCTGGTCTGCGCCGCAGCCCCCACAGGTGGGCAAAGGAGCCAGTGTGACCGCAGAGGAGATATTTCCAGAAGGGCTGCAGAGATGAGAGAGCAAGGAAAGTGGCCATGACTTGCCCTAGGCATCCCCAGAAGCCCCATTAAAGTTAGGACTCTGGGATGAAGGGATTGGGGGTGGGTTTAGGGGAGCCCTCGACCTCCCCTCTCAGGGAGGGTGGGCAGAGGCTTTCTGCTGCTTCCTCTGTAGCTGCCAGCATCTTGGAAAGAGGGCCCCCGACTCTCCAGATGTCTGGAGCCAAGGGAGGAAGGGTGCCATCTGCAGTCATGGTTGTTTTGAACAGAGTTTCTCACTCATTGCACACACCAGGAAACTGAGGCCCAGGGGTGAGCGGGAATCTGCCCAGGGACATAGGCTGGCCTGGATCCCAGTCCTGCCTCCATCCCTCACTCTTTGACCCCTGTGCCTGTCCCCCATCTTCCCTTCCAGGGAGGCCCTCCCTGGCCTGTCCTCCACGGCCACCACTGGGAACCCCACGCTGTACTCCCGAGCCCACCTTGGCCCCCCTAGTCCCCCAGCTGCCCATGAACTGGAGTCCCTTGTACACCCTCGTCCCCAAGACTGGTCCCCACCACCCTCAGACATCGAGGACAGAGCTGAAGTGCACAGCCTTATGGGTGGTGGCGTTTCAGACTGCCGGGGTCACTCCAAGAGAAAGGTGAGCTTGGAGCTTGGGTAGGTCAAGCAGCCCCACATTGAGGCTCATTCCCAAATGGGACACCAGGGGGCGCAAGAGGACAAAGTGTGACCCAGTGAGAGTAACCCCTCTCCCCTCCCCCGCCTTCCCTAGGCCAGCTGCAGAAGAAAAGGCACTCTCCCCCTCCTCCATGAAAGCCTTGGCAGGGCAGGGAAGCAGATGGGCCTCCATCTCTGGCAGAATAGATCAGCCTGGTTCTCACGGAAGGAGGGGAGGGCCCCCAATGGGCTGTTTGCAGGTGACTCAGGGTGGCCAGAACACCCAGATCCCTCCTCATCCTGGGACCCCAGGAGACTGCTGAGACCCAGCCCTCCCCAATACAGAGAAAAGAGGCTGGTCAGCTTGGCTGTGGCCAAGTGGGACCGGGACCCTGATAAGGTGGGCCCACGTAGGTCAGGCCCCCCCATGCTGGCAGTAGTGACCCATCCCGCCCTTTTCTGACCAGCCTGCTCGAACCCCTGAGTCCTTCCTCGCTCTTTCCTTGCCTCTGTGGTGACAGAGATCCTACCTGGCTTGGAAGCCTCTGGGCATTTCCAGAGCATCTGGTATTAGGCTTTTCTGCAGGAAGACTTCTCCATCCTCAAATTCACCCCCAAACTCTCAGCTCATTCTGTGCTCTTCCCCACAGCCTTGGGGAGAGAGAAAGCAACGAGGCTGAGAGTCTGTGGAGGGGCTCCACCCACTGCCCTCTCTCATGCTTCCTTCTCCCAGCCAACGTCTCAGCGCTCCTGCTTCTTTCCCCTGTGCAGATCTCCTGGGCTCAGCCAGGTGGGCCGAGCTGGGCAGGTTCCTGGGCAGGCTGTGAGCTGCCCCAGGCAGGCCCCATGCCCTCCCTGACCCGGGCCCTGCTGCCCCCTGCTGGAACTGGGCAGACGCTGTTGCTGCAGGCTCTGGTGTACGATGCCATAAAGGTCAGTGTCCTGGGAGGAAAGGAGAAAAGGGTCCCCATGCTTGTCCACATCAAGTAGTGAGTTCCCTACTCACTACAGGAGTAGAGACCCCTGATGGCAACTTCCCTGGGGATAGAAGTCTAGCCGGGAGACCCCTGGACCCTCTAATGGTGAGTGGGGAAAGGCAGGCCAGTTTGCAGGCATCCCTGTTTCACCTGGGTTGGGGACAGACCCTCCTCTACCTAGATCTAAGCGAGTCACAGCAGAATACCATGGACCTGAGGGTGGCCCCGCCCGGGTGTGTTCAGCCCTTCCTCCTCTTTACTGAGGCCCTGACTGTATCTGGTGTTTCTGGAACTCCTGGGCAAGGGCAAATGGGTAGTATTCCTCTTCTCCCTGCCTTCCCATGGGTCTGATCATCATCTCTTGTAGGACAGTCACTGTGCTTCCTTTACCAACAACTCCCATGTAATATACACTCTGGGGCCGGGGGGGGGGGTCAATCTCTCCACCCCCGGTATATAGGTCATTCTTCTGATGATCACTCTCAGTGATGGTCACCTTGTCTTTGTGTTCTCTGCTCTGACCAGGGCAACGGGAGGAAGAAGCCTCCCCCAGCCTGCAGGAACCAGGTGGAGGCTGAAGTCATTGTCCACTCTGACTTTAGTGCATCCAAGGGGAACCTTCACCTCCACCTCCGAGACCTGGAACCCGAGGATCCCCTGCCTTTGGAGGCTCCTGACCTCACTTCGAGTGTTGTGGATCTAGGGCAAGGGGCAGACTGGCTGGACAGGGAGCTGGGAGGGTGTGGGCAGACAACCACTGGGCCGGACAGACTTACCTGCCTGCCAGAGGCAGCCAATGTTTCTTGCACCTACCCGGACCTCCAGCCCAGTGAGGCTCTGGAGGAGGCCCCTGGGAACAGCTGCCAGCCAAAGGCCACCCCCTGCCCTCTAGGAGCCAGCCCAGGCCTGCCCAGAGCCCCACTCCCCTCTGCTTAGCTCCCCCAGAGGGTACAGTTTGGAGCAGGCTGGTATGGATCATGGGACGTGACACATGTGGCCATGCGTGTACACGTGTGTACCTGCAGATACTGAACATCAAGCCATTTGGAGCCTCCTAGGGTGCTCTGGCTGGGGGAGAGGAAGAAATGGATTATTCACTCCCCTCATATTCTGTGACACGTGATATATGAGAGACATGTGAGGCACAGCTATATGTGATGTACACATGTGTGAAGCACATGTGTGTGTGCTGGTTGGTGAGCTGGAAAACCTTAGTCCAGGCAGTGGTCACTAAGGCCTAATTGATCCTCCAGGTCAGGACAGTGCCCCAGAGAGGTCAGCCCCCAGCCCTGTGGGCCCCCCACCTCCATCATCCAGCCTTTTATTACACACTCTGAGAGTGTCTCCAATGCCCTGTCTACAAAGACAGCCCCAGCTCACTTTCCTGTCTGGCTGGGCTGAGTGCAAGTAGACTCTGAATGCCTAAATTTTTTTTTCTTTTTTGGTGAGAAAGATTGGCCCTGAGCTAACATCTATTGCTAATCTCCCTCTTTTTGCTTGAGGAAGATTGTTGTTGAGCTAACATCTGTGCCAGTCCTCCTCTATTTTGTATGTGGGATGCCACCACAGCATGGCTTGATGAGCAGTATGCAGGTCCGCACTGGGGATCCAAACCTGCAAACCCCTGGCTGCCAAAGCAGAGTGCGGGAACTTAACCACTACACCACCGGGCTGGCCCCTGAATGCCTAACATTTTGGATGCATCATCTCCCATCTCCCATGTGCCCATTGCTCAGATTGTGAGGGTGATTCTGGCTCCCCTCAAAGCAACTCTGCCTTGCATTTTGTAATTTGGGAAGTGCCTGGTTTTGAAAGTCTGTTTTCTCTTGCTCTCCCCTCCTGCCCTCCCCTTCACTACACTAGTGGTTTGTCTCCCAGTCCACTTGTTCTCCCAATTCTAGAGCCCCTCTCCTCCTCCCTGATGCTCTTTCCTGTCCTCTCCGCTGTTCCCGGTCTCTGCTGCCTCTCCCACACTGCCACGTGGTTCTCCTGCCTGCGTTCAGTCTCTGCATCCTTCCCTCACAACACGACTACCTCATGTCTGCTTCTAGGAGGCAGCTGCGTGGCTCCCATGTCCACCGTTCACTTCACCATCATCCTCCTGCTCCCTCCTCTCTCTGTGCCTCCTCTGCCCCCTCCCCAGCAGACTGCCCATCCCCATTGCAGATTTGGAGAAGACCGTCCAGCTTCCCTTGCATCTTTCTCTCTGGGATTGAGATAGGAGGGTTCTCCTAGGAGGTGATGAATCCACGTCACACAAGGGGATTTTTGAGACAGTGAAAGGGGAACGTGACCCAGAGGCTCAGGATAAAATTACTCCCTCCCTTCTGTGCAGGCTGGCAGGTCTGCTGGATGGGGGGGTGGTTTGGGACCTTCCTTCCCAGATGAAGCTTATGGGGGAGAAGGGGATTGGGGATTAGGGGTGCCACGTTCTGGCCGCTTCCCACTCTGTGCTCCTTGAACATGAGCTGATAGGGTAGGGATGAAGAGAATCTCATTCTCTAGGTGCTGGAAGGGAGGTCTTTGCACAGACAAGGGTCATTGGCTCATTTCATTTCATTTTTTCTTTAAATTCAATCCTGAAGTCATTTTCTGTTGACCCACCACACAGGGACAAGCTTGACGACTATTTTCTGTGTAGAGAAAACAATGTCATTTATTTGATTTTGCCCCTCCGCCTCTCATAGGAGCATAGAATGTGGGATCTTTTCTCCTAAGTGCCATCTTTTTAACTGATCGGCACATCAAGGGTTAACTCTGGCTTCTGGGCCAAATTAGAAATAACCAGTCTCTCTCTCTCTCTCTCTTTCTTTAATGGTGAACTGTCTCTCAGCAGAGTTGCAGCTTCCTCAGACCCTTTCAGCATTTGTGTTTATTACACTCGGGTGTCACTCACATCTGACATCCGCACCCACATCTCCTCCCCTCCCCCTCCCTCAACCAGCCTGTGATAACACGAAAGATTATTAATGTTGGTTTTGTATCTCGTTAAGGACAGAACTGTCACTTGTACTCTTCTGTAGCATTCAGCGTTGCTGTGGCTAACACCACTGTGTATGTTTCATCATTGCTCTGAAGGTCAAAAGCCTCGTTTTTATTTTTCTGGTTTGATTTTTTTTCTAAAGGAAAAAAACTGCCCTGAATTAAATGACTGTTTTAATAGTAGGCTCTTAGCATTACACCACATAGTCATTTTTCATGTTCTTGTTTAACAGGCACTGAGGTTCTGGTTTAAATTAAATAGCTGCAAATGAGACAATTTATAACCCATTAGGTTGGGTGGAAAATTGTTTCTCAAAAGCAAATAAGTAATAAATCTGGTATCTGCCTATAACTCACAGTTGATAAGAAAGTGGCCATTACTCACTAGCATTATATATGATTTGGGCTCTGGGTAATTTGGAAGTGTTAGGTTTGTGTCTTTGTGGCAGTATTTTTATTAGAAAACAGTCTATTGGCCTTTTACAGGGTATTAATCCCTTTGTCACCTACCATCGATGCCTTATATTTTTTGAGTCTCGTTTAAAAACCTTCTTTTTCTTGATGCATGACAAGTGTAATCAGTACCTGCTCATTTATTTGTCTGTATTTAGTTTATGCTATATTATTTAATTATTTGTTCCAGCATTTTTTCTCTCCTTACAAATATGATATTCTTTAGTGTCAGGCCAAGGCATTGATCATGTATCTGTCCCTATAATGGCTTAATAAACTATTTTCCAAAAATGTGGAATTCTCTTTTGGAAGCCATGACTAGAATTTCCTCAGCCTTTCTGCCCTAGAGAATGTATTTCCTACCAGGATGGGAAATGTTGGGTTTTGAGGGTAGAGAGCAAGTGGTCATGGGAAAGAACTGAACCATCTTCCTCCCCCAACAGGCACTTAGGAAAAAGACTTAAACCTAGGAAAGATGATTTCTTTGATGGTACTCTTTTAGGCTGTCTGGGGTCTCTTTCCATCTGGGCATATTTTTTGTTTGTTTGTTTTGTGAGGAAGATTGGCCCTGAGCTAACATCTGTTGTCAATCTTCCTCTTTTTTTTTTTCTCCCCAAAGCTCCAGTACATAGTTGTGTATCCTAGTTGCAAGTCATTCTAGTTCTTCTATGTGGGATGCTGCCACAGCATGGCTTGATGAGCGGTGTGTAGGTCCGTGGCCAGGATCCAGACTGGTGAACTCCGGGCCGCTGAAGCAGAGCACAAGAACTTAATCACTTGGCCACGGGCCGGCCCCTGGGCATACATTTTTTTAACTTTCTTGGGTGCAAGGGAGGATTGAACGAACGACTCCAGAGATTTGGGCTCAACAACTATTCTTCTATATAACTCTGGTCTCCAAAACTGTGCATGGCTGCACATTCACACATATGGGCACTGTGCCTACAGGCTCAGAGACCCACATGTGAACCCTCACCTTCACAAACACCCTTGTGTCCATTAACTCAAACATGGGCACACAGTCACACACAAAACTCCACACTCACACCCCACACACATCTCAGGATCACAGTTGGCAGCTGTTCTGCTAAGATGTTTACAGAGCCTGGACCATGCATGATTTTCTACTGGAGGGAACCAAGAGCCAGAGGCTGTCCTGCCCAGGACCACCCCCCAAGTGGCTGGTGGGCCAGACCCGAGTTAATTGACAGATCATAGGGAGAGATACTGCGAATTTTACACGCAGCAGAATAGCCATTATTTGCATATCACTCTCAGACCAAGGGTTGTGATAAAGACGAATTAAACACTTGTCAAAATGAATTTAAAATGACAGCAACTCAGGACACCAATTTGACCTCTCCCGATCTAGGACAAGCCAAGAAGGGGTTGTTGAGAATTCAAGCCCTGCAGGAGGGAGTTACAGGACTGTGGGCCCCTGGGAGGGGCCCCCTTCCCTCCTTTCCTATGGCCAGTAGAGCCCGTTCCTGCCCTTCCTCACAAGGAAATCGGTTTAGGGCTTTGGTATGCCGGGGTCCCTGGCCGTGAATTTCTCCACTGCCTCCTTCCGCTCATTCATATGCCTCATGTCCTGCCTCACAAACTCATCTTCCAATTGCTACTACAGAGAAAGGAGTCCCTGGGCAGCACACACCCCATTATTAGTAACCTTACCCCGTTTCTGGAGGACCGCACTTCTTTACTCATCTGAACCAAAGTTAGTTTTATGTGTGGTTAACACTCCTAATCCCAAGATTCCAGAGTTGGTATCAAAAGAGAGACTTAGTTACTCCTCTGCCATTCCAGTCCAACACCAGAGGAGCAAATAGCTGAGCGAGGCAGAGACTACCACCTTCAAATCTCCTACTCCTGGACTTAGTAGATGCTGGGTTATTTTGATGGACTAGCCCAACATGCTGGACTCATAAGAAGATTATTCAATAGTGAATGGCCCACATTCAAGATCTTCGAGGACTAGCGTGGATATGTACCTCCAAAGAGGCAGGCCTATCTTCTATAACCTTCTTACCTGGGACCTATGTTGTCTCCTTATATTGTGACATGAAACATTGAAAGTCTCCTCTGTGGCAGAGAAATGTTACTGGGAATTTTAACTTTCAATGTGCTTTTCCAGTTACCAGGTCATTTGTCAGGACCTGTGTCTTTAAGGGTCTCTAGGGGTGGAAGAAATGATTATCTTTACCTTGCAGATGAGCTCAGAGAGTGACTTGCCCGGCTGTTGGCTGGGCTGGACCGCAGGCGGACCCGGGGTCGGAACCCGGGATACCTGAACCTTCTCATCGTCCTGTCGGTCTGCTCTCCCCGGGCCCTCTTACCTCCCGTCCACCCAAGTGCCAGAACTCTTCAGTCTAGAGAGGCCGGCCCTGCAGCTAAACGTCCTAGCCTTTGGGTGGAAGAACCAGAAACCCATGGAAAACCGAATCTTTGACAACTTTGTGCAGCTTTTAGGGAATTATCTCGAAAATATAGACTTGGACACTGTGGAGGAAGGCGTAGCAGAAAGAGTGGGTCAGAGCACATCCCGCAGCTTAGCGTGTTTCTCTACAGCCCCGACCCACTCCAAAGTCCGCTGGGTCTCCGCTCCCCCAGCCCTGAAGACCCGGGCCGGCCCGCGGGGAGGGGGGACGGGGCTGCAGCCCGGGACGGCGCCGGCCGCTCCAGCCGCAGTTCAAAGCGCAGGGGGCGCGTCCGCTGCGCAGCCGGGAATGTCCGGCCGCTTAAAGCGCTCGCCGGCTCTTTTGTTCCCCAGACCGGGCCTCCGGGGAGAGGGGGCTGGGGGAGGGGACCGGGAGGGGAGGGAAGGGGGCGGCGGGCGGAGGGAGGAGGGCGGGGCGGGCGCGGGCAGTGCGAGTGCGGAGCGCGCACCCCGGGCAAGGCTGACAGATCGCCGGGGAGGGGTGCAAGATGGCGCAAGCGGCGCTCCCCCTGCGCCCCGCGCGCTCCTAGGCAGGCATGTGGCCCCAGCCCCCCGCCGCCCGGGCTCGGCCCCGGCCGGAGCCCCGGCCCCGGCCCCGGCGCCGGCCCCGCGGGACGCTGTGAGCCGCGAGAGGCCCCGGAGCCGCGCGTCGCCGAGCCGAGCGGACCGAGAGCCCCATGGCTGCTCCGCGCGCCGCGTCCCCGCGCCGCCGGCCCCGGCTCCTGCTGCCGCTGCTGCTGCCGCTGCTGCCGCTGCTGCTGCCCGCGCCGAGCGACGGTGAGCGAGGGCGCCCGCCGCCCGCGCGGTGCGGACCGAGCCGGGGAAGGGCGAGCAGGGAGTCAGCGGGCGCGAGGGGCGGACCTGGGGAGAGCGGCGCGGACCCGGGGCGGGAGGGACTTGCCCGAGGAGGGGAGACGAGCGGGACGGGGCGGAGCCCGGGGAGAGGGCACCGAGGAGGCCGGGCTGCTGGGGGCAGCAGGGAGATGCTGAGAAGCCCCTGGAGAGAGACCGGGCTCAGTCCGCTGCGGCTGCGGCTTCGGGACTCGGGGCAGGACCCGGCGCCCGGACCAAGGGGCAAACAGCGCGGCAAATGAGGAGCGAGCGGACGGGCTGGAGTTGGGGAGAGCAGGAAACGAGCTAGGGGAGACCGCAGGGCTGAGTCCCGTCCGAGAGGGGCGAGCTGGGCTGCGCGGAGCCCGGCGGTGGCTCAGAGTAGCCCGAGGCGGCCGAGGCAGGAGACAGCAGACCGGGGGACGGAGGCCGGGACAGAGCGGGCTGCGCTGGGCAGAGAGGGCACGTCCCGGATTTGGAGCCGGAGCGCGCGGGAGAGACCGAGGAACAGGAGGACGAAGACTCCTGGCGGGCCGCGCGTGGACAGCCTGCGAGCTGAGGCGGGGGAAGAGAAACCGACCGAGAGCGAGCGAGGGGCAGGAGTGCCCACGTGCCCGCCCTTCCCCGGAGTGTGCACACGCAGAGCGTCCCTCCCCCCGGGCTCGAGGGTCTGCCGCTTTGCTGCCCAGAGCTCCGTCACCACCACCACCCTGTTCCCTCAGTGGGCGCATCTCACAGGAGAGGGGTGCAAGTCTAGTCCCTTCCCCTCCCACCCCCAGTTCTCAGCAGACGCTCATGTGGGCCGTGTTCTCTCCTCTCGCCTCCGGAGAAGCAGGATATCGCGTCCGCACTAGGAGAAACTTTATCCCCCAATTTGCTATACTGTAGCGGGGTTGCGTTGGGGACTGAGGCCTCTGAAACACAGGGGCAGGATGGGTAGGGGTTTGAAGGAGTGTGACCCTCAAATGTCTTAAAATATTACATATCCCTGAGGGTGAGGGGAAACGCCCATAACCCCAGCCCCCGCCCCCCTTCCCCATCTCCCCCAGCCTGGGAGGGCGCTGCTCTGCTGCAGAGTGGCCAGCTTCTCCTAGGATCGCTAGTTCCCTGGGAACGTGAGGGGTCTGTGGCTGCCGTTTCAGCGCAGGTGGATTCATTCCTCCTGGACTGAAGTTGTAACTGGTTTGGTAAGTTGCTTGTTGGAGAAGTTGGTGACTTGGTATCATGCCTGGCATTGGAGCACTTGTCCTTCCTGTCAGTCTTCTTAATTCCGTGATCACCCTTCTCCCCATCTCTTCTTTCTCCTCCTCCTCTTCCAGCTCATTTCTCTTATGCAGGAGCTGTGAGGTTGCTGAGAGTAAACATTCTAGGAACTCTTCTCTTCCTGAATTTTGGGAAAACTGAGTTGATGTTTGGTACCCCTCATCTCTCCTTATGACAGAGGCAGAACAACCAAAATCCCGAGCATCCTAGGGGAGAGGCAGTGGAGCTGGGTCATAGCCCAGCCTGTACCTGGTACTGGGCCCACATGTCCTGCGGCCTGCCAAGCATCTGATGGCTTTGCCAGTGAAAAGAAGCAATGATTTATTACTATCTCACTGTATATTTGTTTAGAACTTTTAACTTTCCCCCTTTTTTTTTTAGACTTTTTTTTTTTTTTTGAAAGATGAGCCCTGAGCTAACTACTGCCAATCCTCTTCTTTCTGCTGAGGAAGACTGTCCCTGAGCTAACATCCGTGCCCATCTTCCTCTACTTTATATGTGGGTTGCCTACCACAGCATAGCTTGATAAGCAGTGCGTAGGTCCGCACCCGGGATCCGAACCAGCGAAACCGGGGCCCCCGAGAATCGGAGTGTGCAAACTTAACCGCTGCACCGCCAGGCTGGCCCCAGAACTTTTAACTTTTCATAGTGTCTTTGAGTCTGTTAATCATTTCAACTACCCTATGACACAAGCCGTATTCTTCCTGATTTAAACACATGAGGAACCGGACCCCAGGACAGGTTGAATACTTTACCCAAGGTCACATCCCGAAACTCTTTGAGGCTTCAGTGCTTAACTAGAGTCACCACAGAAGTGGCACCAGCTGTGTTGGAATCAGTCTTATCTTTGGATCCCAGATTTGCCGCTACTAGCTGTGAGACACTGGACAAGTTGCTTAATATCCCTGGGTTTCAGTTTCCTTATCTCTAAAAGAGGGAATGGTACAAATAATTTCTACCTCTCTGAGATGGTCTGCTGATTAAGTAAAATACTGCATGGGACAGCACTTTGTAATGCATAAACTTCTGTGTATAATAGAGATTCCTATTCACGTTACAGAAAGATAGGGATGGGCTGCACAGATCCAGGGAACTTAGAATCCTCCGGTGTGGCGTTCTTCCTGTCTGCTCACACCACACTAACCTCTCCTCTTCCTCTCACCTCCCCTGCCTGATGCAGGTCTTGGCCACTCTGCTGAACTGGCATTTGCTGTGGAGCCGAGTGATGATGTTGCAGTTCCCGGGCAGCCTGTAATGCTGGGCTGCAGGGTGGAGGGCACCCCTCCAGTGCGAATCTCCTGGAGGAAGAATGGGGTGGAGCTGCCAGAGAGTACCCACTCCACCCTGCTGGCCAATGGGTCTTTGATGATCCATCACTTCCGGCTGGATCCGGGAGGCAGCCTTTCAGACGAGGGTGACTATGAGTGTGTGGCTCAGAACCGCTTTGGGCTGGTGGTCAGCCGGAAGGCTCGCATCCAGGCTGCAAGTAAGTGGACGCCTCTTTCTTTTTTTCCCACATTGGGGATCTAGGGTCAGCCTAGGGCATGGGGGACAGGTGGAGCAGTTCCATCTTATGCAGAGTTCTGGAGGACTGAATTCACAGCATGGGCCAGTTGAGAGGTGCATAGCAGTAGCAATTTGTGGTGGTGGAATTATATCATATACTTATTTAAATTATTAGAATGTGATTAGACAAGAATGTAGCCAAACACTGTTGGGGGAGAGAGCGAGTGAGCGAGCGAGAGTGAGAACGTGTTTCATCCACCTCTTGGGTCAGTGTGTCTTAGTTTCCATATCCCTGTGTGTTGTGAGCATCCCAGTCCATTGGGTACAATTCTTGTGTTTAAAGATAAACAATTGTCATAGTTTATGGGTAATTTAAGAGAATTTTGAAGGGTAATTTTGGCTACATGCAATTTTTAATTACGTGCTGCCTTTCAAACATTTTGAGTATGATAAAACCTCACTATACTAGTAATAACATTCTGAAGCCTGTCAAAAATTTGCTTTACAAAAAATATGGTGGAATAATTTCAGGGTTATTGTAATCATGACATTACTCCTACTCACCTCATGCTGGTATGCTTTTTTTTTTTTTGAATTTCAGCTTTATTGAGGTGTAATTGATAATAAAATTTTAAGACATTTAAAGCGTACATTGTGGTGACTTGACATCTGATGTGCTTTTTTGAATAGGAGAGAAAAGGCCAGCCAGAGCGTTTCAGCTCTAGAATTGTGCTTTGCTTGCGCTGATGGACTGCCAATTGTGGTGATGAAATGATGGCTGTGCTTTACTGCCCTGTCCTGCAAAAATTCTGTTGTTGTTGTTTAATCTGTGCACACTTGTGGGAGTGTGTTGCATAAACCCAAATTATCTATGTATCTTGGGGAGGTGGCAGGCTGTGGGGAGGGGTGTCATGATTGAGAACCACTGCTCTTGAGAAAGGGCAGAAGTTTTGACAAGGGGAAAATGTTCTCCATCCCATATCTCTATCCTTCTGGGGGTGGGTGTCCTGTAATAATTCTAGCTAATTATTAATAAGCTAATACTTATTAAGCACCTGCTGCCTACTGGGCACCCTGCGTAAATGTTTCACATGAATTATCTCATTTAGTCATCACAACAACCCAGGGAGATAGGCCCTTATCATCTCTCCTTTTACAGATGAGAAAACTGAGATGTAGGAGGATTCAGTGACATTCTGGTCCTCAGAGGAGCCAGGGCTGCAGTCTAGGCAGTGTGAACCCTACACCCTCCCACTTAACTCCTGTGGCGCACTGCCTCTCCCCTGTCTGATCGCTGACAAGTTTCTTCCTGGCTCTGAGGGCATTTGCACAGTTGCTCTGAACGGCTGGTGAGTGATGAATCGTTCTGAGGCAGGAGCTCTCTCGTTGAGTTTAAGATGCCCCTTTGTTCTAAAGAAGGCTGATCCAGGCCCCCATATGGAGCTCTCTGGGAGGCAGCCCTGGACCTTGAGACCGAATCACTTCTGGCTCAGCAACCCCTCATCTCCCGGCCCTCCCGGCAGTGTAGGGGAAGGCTGGTGCAGCCTCTGAGCAGATGGCTGGGTGTGAGGAAGAGAAGCGTGGATGGAGGGTGGGGACCCCAGGAAGACTTGCGGGTGGGAGAAATGAGACTTCTCAGGGAGATGACTCCCACACCCTCCCTGGCCTGTGTCAGTGCTGAGAGCTAGATGGCTCCTGCATCACCAGCGGAGAATTGTGGGAGATAAATCCCCAGGTGTTAATATATAGCTAATTGTAAATGTGCTCTTCTATAAATGGTAATACCTTCAAGATGTTTGATTTCCCTAAACTCCTAACAACATAAGAAATTGAGCTGTGGCCTCTGGCTGGGGGAAGGGCCAGTGAGTGAGGTCAGCTTGGTTAATCCTTTGGGGTCCTAAGGACAGCTGAGGGGTTTGCCTCCAAACAGTGGCAGTCTGATGTGGGCTCTCTCTCCCCTGCAAGGCTCGTGGCCCCATGGGGGGAATGCTTGGGTACCAAGCAACCGCGTGGCTGGATCTCCTTTTCTCACTTCACAGGCTGATGTCCCTAGAAACCTGCAAAGCTGATTAGCTGCCTGGGTTTCCTTTTTTAGTACTAACTCCCTGCCTGTGTGCCGCAGGCACTGCAGATGTTGTGTGACATGGGGGGAGTGCCTTGCTGAAAGGTGTGAGGAGCCCTCTGGAGCCCCTACTTCTCCTGCCTGCTCCACGGCCGGTGGGGCAGGAGCATGCTAGGTGCCCCTCACAGATACACAATCCACCCAGTGGACTAGTCCAGTGAGGCAGATGGGGATCCAGGTCCGTGTGGGTGGGTCTGCTGGGGCCTCAGAGCTCTGGGCCACAGGCTGGTGGCTGGGAATCGCCCCTCTTCCACCCCAGTGGTCTCGGATGCTGACATTGAAGGCTGGCCTGACTAGGGTGGGCTAAGCTACAGGCTAATTCCTTGGGGCTTCAGTTCCAAGTATCTCCTTGTTACGGTGAAGTGGCTCAGGGTCCTAAAAGTACTCTTGCTTCCAGCATGTCTTGGTTTCTATGTGCCTATAGGAGGGGGCTGAAAATTGAGACACTTGTTACTGATGGACGAGTTAAGCTGGACAAGTTAACCTCTCCGTGGCCAAGCTTCCTCACCTGTGAAGTGTGCATATCATCCTACTTTGTGGGGCGGTTGCAAGGACTAACTCACCCCACACTTTGCCTGGCAAGTAGGAGGCGCTCAGGAACAGGAGCCAATGCTTTCTGCTTCATTTGAAGACAGTTTCACTGACATTGCTGGCAAAAGCAAACTGCCTGAACGCGCTCCCAGCCCCCAGCTCTCCCCTCACTGGGATTCAGTTAGGGAGCACTCCAGGGAAATCTGTCAGGGAATGGAATTACTGGAGCCGAAGTGCAACTTGTTCTGTTTTAACCCCTTCCTGGGAGGACCTGGGAATTCTCCCAAGCCTCTGGGCGTCGGCTGAAGCTGGCTTGGCCTGTGAGACCCTCTGCCATCCCTCTGGAGGGGCTCCAGGAAGGGCGCGAGGGTCACTCGACCCAGTGGGAATGTGTGCATTGACTCATACGTGTTGAGGTCTGTGTGCCTTGATGACTCCAAAGAGGGATGGGCTAGCTTCCAGGAGCGGGGGTGATTGGGGGACCCGCCCTCAGCTCCCCTCAGGCAGAAGCCCTCAGTCCCTGGCCTCGGTTGTTGGTCGCAGGCCCCTTGGGAAACTGGAGTGAAGAGCTATATGAGGCAGAGCAGGACTTCTCAAACTTTCCTGGGCCCGTGAATTACCTGAGGATCTTGATAAAATTCAGATTTGAATCAGTAGGTCTGGGCCAAGGCCTGGGGTTCCACCTGTCTAACAAGAGCCCAGGTGATGCGGATGGTGCTGGTCCATGGGTGCTAGAGGAGAGACCACGCCCGTGTCATAACTGCTGGTGTGGGATCTGCGGGCAGCATAGCGAAGTCTGTAGGACAGGGGTTCTGGGACACACCTAAGTGGGATTGGACCCCAGCTCTGCCACTCACTGATCCTGTGTCCTCAGCCTGAGTTGCTTAACTCTCTTGAGCCTCTGTGCCCTCATCTGGAAAAATGGGCATAATCCTATCAGCCTCTCGGGGCTGTTGAAGGATTAAATGATGATGGATGGAAAGCACCTGGCATAGGGCTTGGCCTCTGGGAAATGCTCATTAAGTATTATTGTTAGTGCTAGGGGTTGACCACTAATTTAGGATGAGGTCCAGCCTGTCTCAGTGCGAGCTGGGTTCTCAAAGAGCCAGGACTGCCTCCCTCCCGGCCTGACTGGGTGGGGGATAGGGGGTGGAGAGTGGGGTAGGGTGCAAGGGTGGTTATGAGGGTGGGCTGTGGAAGCAAACAGACCCCAGCTGGGTGGACTTGGGCAAGTCACTTAGCCTCTCTGTTTCCTCATCTTTAAAAAGGAGGAAATACTTACCAAGGAGGAATGTTGTGAGGGTTACCTATGTTAATATGCATAAAGAACTTAGCCTGGTGCGGGGCACACAGAAAGTGTTTCCTTTTTTTTTTAAGATTTAATTTTTTTCCTTTTTCTCCCCAAAGCCCCCCAGTACATAGTTGTATATTCTTTGTTGTGGGTCCTTCTCGTTGTGGCATGTGGGACGCTGCCTCAGTGTGGTTTGATGAGCAGTGCCATGTCCGCGCCCAGGATTTGAACCAACAAAACACTGGGCCACCTGCAGCGGAGCGCGCGAACTTAACCACTTGGCCACGGGGACAGCCCAGAAAGTGTTTCTTAAATATTAACTCTTATGATTCTGGAGAAGTAATAGAAGCGAGAAATGTGGAGTTCTAAGCTCCTTATTTGTAGTGATTCCAGAAAGGCCCCTGGTGAGCTCAGACTCCTGGAAAGAGGCAGTGGGGTGTGGTGAGAGGGGAGAAAGTCCGCTTCTGATCCCCTGCTGTCTCCACCTCAGAAAGTTGCTGACTTCTCCAGCCCTCGGTTACCCACTTCTAAAGTCGGAATCACCCTCAACCTGTCTGAGGGAGGGCAGTTTAACCAGCCACTCGGGGATCTTTGTTCAGCAGCAAGACCCGTGGTTGTGCAGATCCGCGGCCAGGGACCAGGCATGGGTCTGTGGAAGAGGTCTGGTTGGGGGTTGGGAGAACCATGGGCTGAAGCTGCTGGGGAGTATAGTTTGTGTGGGGGGCTCAGTGGATTTAGGGGGCCCCGGGGAGCCTCAGTGTAGGGGAGTGGGTTGTGGAGGGAAGTGGTTCCGGGCACAGTGGCTGGTAACCCTGGAGGCCGTTGTCACTTGCAGGGTATATGCTTGGGTCTGGTGTGTGGAACCCAAGCTTTTCTCTCCTCCTTGAAGGGTAGCTCAGCTAAGGTAGCCCTGAGGAAGTCTCTGCCACTGCCCCTCAAACACACCCATCTACCTACCCAGGAGGGGAGGCAGCAGGTGCTACAGCTGAAGCATCACTGGTGTGATGGGTGAGTGGCGGTGCCTAGGCCTGCTCTTATGCCAGGCAGCTCACGTGTACATACACCATGGCACAGCAGTAGGTGCAAATGGGTGAGCGTCAGCCCTTTTACCTGCCAGTCGGTACTCCACAGACCAAGCCCTTCTGACACTCTTGAGAAGCTGTGAGGTCGATGGAAAGGCTCTTGCCTGCACATGGGAAATCCTGTGTGGCTCTGGGCAAGTCGCTCACCCTCTCTGGGCTTTGCTTTTCTCATTGTAAAATTGAGTGGTTGGACCAAGGTTTGTCTCTGCTCTATGATATTAAGGCTTCCTTACCATCCAGCCAGTCCTTGGGACATGCCTGCCTTTGCTGGACCTTTTCCCAGTCTGTTCTTGCCACTGCTCATCCCTTACCTAATCCATCCCCAAAGACCACTTAGCTTGCAGTAATTTCTTCTTCCCCCTTCTCAGGCTGGGAGTATTTGTGGTCTGTGGCATTCAGGCTCAACCTTCCTCTCAGTGATGGCTGCTTGCATTGTTAAGTAACTGTTTTGCGGCGGGATATTCCATCTGTCTCCTCCATAGATTTTAAGCTCCTAAAGGGCTTCTCTTTCTTTTGTATTTCTCACATCCCCTGCCTGCGGAGCTTGGTAAAAACGAAATGAACATGTGGCCTTCCGGGTGCAAAGCTCTGTCTCTCTCGTTTCTCTCTGCTTCTCTTTTACTTTCTCTCTCCCTGTCTCTCCCGCCTCGTAATTGATAGCATAGCTCAAAGGCACAAAAGCTTGTGAGCAGGGACTATGACACACCGGGGCAGGGTCATGGGGTGGCTGCTGCTGCGTGTTTATCTCTAGAGGAACTGAGACTCTCTCTTCCTCGCCAGATGGGGTGTGAATCACAGACTGAACTGCTTCGTATCCCTCATACCTGGGTCTTGGGGTCTCCTGCCTTGTGCTCTATTCCCGGGCTGGATGTGGCCTGCGTCCCCAGGCCCACTGGCCCCAAGTGGGCGGGGAGGGCTGCCCCTCGCCCCCCCAGCAGGACTCGAGTGTGGAAGTTGAACGCTTCTGGTTCCCACACCTTGGCTCCACTGTCGCAGGCAGCCAGCTGGCCCCTTGAACACAATGTGCAAATCTTCTCTGTTCCTGTTCCCGGCATTGTCCGGGGCCGGGCGCCTTGGCTGGGAATGTGGGCCGGTGAATAGGAGAGGCATTTGCAGCCTGCAAATGAAACAGGCCCCCAGCCCCCCTTAACCCCGGTCCCCTCCCCACACCCAGGGAGAAAGGACTTTTTCACTCCTGGCCTTCTTGTATTGCCTTTCCCTCTCCTCTCCAGAGTCCCTGCAGGCGTGTGTGCATGCGTGTGTGTATGTGTGTGTGTGTGTGTGTATAAGACAGAGAGAGACTTTTCACAGCAGCTTGAAGGCTGTTCGACACAGCCTTCAATAAAAGTAGAATGGAACAGAAGGACACCCAGGATGGAAAACCAAACAGCTCACTGCTGTCTTTGTTTAAACTGGGCTGAGTGATTCCAAAAATGTCTGCCTTGTGTAACTAACCTATGGCACCCTGAGATTCTCTGGCCATAGCTTTGTTGCAACAAGGAATGTAGAAACCAGCAGTATGTGTGTATGTGGCCACATGGACCTCTGTGGGTACCTGAGCATACAGGTGCGTGCCGGAGGATGTTCATGGGCCCCAGGAGTGGGGTCCAGCTCTCCTCAAGGGGCTTTCCTGTGGGAATCCTTCCCTTGAGCATATGCCAGGCTGGAGAACTGGAGTGGACAGAACTGATGCAGGGCAGGAGGCACTGGTCCTACAAGGGACTGATACTTGCCCAGCCAGCTGAAGTAAGAGAGGGGCAAGCAAACCCTAGGTCATTGGCGGAGGGTGGGGGCTTACATTATGGGCCTGTGGGCATGGCCACAGTACCTCCAGGAGTCTAGGCCATAGTTTCCTTACTCACTAGGCAGGTGCCAACAATCTGGCTGCGGTCCAAGCCGGCTGGCCTGTGCTGTTCCATCCCCCAAAAAGGATGGTCTTTCATTTCTGAGTTTGCTCCCCCAACCTCCAACTTTGTTCACCCTATTCCAAGAAACGCTAACCCTTTGTGATTGCCCTCAAATGTAAGGGAAGAGCAGAAGAGAGAGTCATCCCTATGGACTGGAGCAGCCCCAGTGGCTTCCTGAGGAGGGATGCCTGGACAGGAGATATTGGGACCCAGTGAAGGTAGGAAGGCAGAGGTTGAGCTGAGGCCTGAAGAGGGGCAGGCAGGAGGAGCTCCTGGCCAGACCCCAGAGCCCAGGGAGATGGAGGTGGTGGGGAGTGTGGGCTGAATACAGCCAGCCAGCTACCTGATCAGACAGAAGGAGGAAAATTTGATGCAGAGGCCTCACATCCCAGCCTCTCCCACCCACCCTCTCCATCTCATCTCTGGATCTTGGTCTCAATGCTCCTCAGGCTTTGACACCCACACACACACTGTCCCCCCACCTCTGTCTTCCTGTGAGCCCACGCTTAGGGTCTTTGTCTCTATCATCCCTCAATCCTAGTGTCTCTTGTCCTGTCCTACTACCACTTTCGTTTCTCCAGCTCCTCTTTCTCTTTATTATTCTGTTCCTCCTCCTGCCTCTTTGTCCAACTGTGGCAACTCCAGTGTCTACCATCCTCTGCTGTGCTTGTCCAGAGATCCCTCTGTTTCAGGAGCAAAAGTAGGTGAGCTCAGGTGGGGGCACAGAACAAAGAGATAGGAAGAAGAGAGACTGAGAAGATGAGGTTCAAAGAGGACCCCAAAGGAAGGGGTCCATGGCCTCCCCAGCAAGTCGGAGTCTCCCTGGAGGCAGACCTTCACTGAGAGGAATCTGAGAACACTGGCCCCTGCTTGGGGCCTGTCTCTGAGCCCGGACACTGACCACGGTGGGTGGTGGGGGCAGCCCTGGGCTGCTCTCTGGAATGCTGGTGTTGGGTTGCAGTGCAGATGCGAGCAGTGATAATGGGCAGGAACTGGACTTTCTGGTCTGGCTGCTGCCCCCAAGGCCATTGGAATGTGAGAGGGGGGGCACTAGCAAGAGGCCCCAGGGACTTGGGGTGGGCAGATGGAGACCAGACCACCTAAATGGAGAGGGAGGGGGCAGACCACCGTGAGAGAGAACCAAGTTCTAGCCCTTTCACTGAGTTTCAGGCTGCAGCAAAAGAATCCTAAAATTCCCAGCCCATCTGGGACCTTGGAGGTCTTCACAGCCTCCAGGTAGGATCACAGGCATCCAGAGCTTCTGGAGAAACAACCTTCTCATTTTACAGACTTGAAAACTGAGGCCCCCAGGGAGTAACCTGCCCAAGGACGGAGCTGGTCCCTCCAGCCTGGGCAGGTAGGAGGTCCCTCATGCCTCTTACCTTCCCTGGTGCCTCACTGCTCTCTTACTGGAGAAGGGGGGTATCTTTTTCTGTCCCCCCAGAGCAGACTGACACACCTATTTCTGTTTTTTTTGTGTCCTGCCCTGCCCAGGCTTTGTGGTTGTGGTTCTGGATGTGAGTGTTAACCAGCAGACCTTGGGTGTGGGCTCCTGGCATCCACGGCATGTTACAGAGGGCCTGAGTTTCCAGAGCACGCTGGATACTGAGCTGAGTGGTCTGAGGGCTGCCTATTTGCTGGCGCTTGTGGTACACTAACTGGTAGGCCTAATAATGTGGGGCTGCGCTGTCTTAAGCCCTTTATGTGTTAATTTACTTAATTCCCACACCAATTCCATTAATGGGTATTCCTAGTCCTATTTTACAGATGAGTAAACAGAAGCCCAGAGTGGTTCATTAACTTGCCCAAGGGTACACAGTAAGTAGGGAAGCTGGGATTCAAACTCAGCTTCTTTCTGCCTGACACAAGGTTCAGTGGCCTGAGTGACCTTAGAGGGGGCTATAGTCCTTTGAGAACATAATCAGTATCAATGCCTCAAAAATAGAGCCAGGGACCTGAACGCATGTAGGGGGGAGTGTGGGGAGCACAGAACAGCTTAGAACCCCCACCAAAGGAGGAGGCACTTCTGGGTGGGCCAGGCAGGGCTACAGGCCCCCCACCCCCAGCTGTAGCTGGAGGCCCAGAGAATCTGGAGGGCTGGTTAGGCTGGGACCTCTCCTCTGCCCTACCTGTGGGGCAGGGCAGGGCCGGCTGGGTCAAGGTTCCCTGCTGGAAAGGAAGTTGGGAGGGGGGTGGGCTGCTGGAGGTGGAAGTGGGAGTGCTTCTTCCCTGTGGAGGAAAGACAAGTTCCCTCCCCCTGGGGCTCCCTCAGCTCCCTTTCCTTTCTTGTTTCCGCATAATGACGCTGATTGCTCCACATCTGTCATAATTACTCTTTGTTTGAAAATTCAGAACAAATCACAGGAGAAGAACTGGTGTGGCTCAAGAAGGATCCTTCTCCCCAGGGGTCCTGTTAGGGGGGAAGGCGTAGTAGGGAAGAGCCATAATCAGCCTGGAGGACCCAGGCTGCTGATTGTCCTTGCGCTGTCCCCTGGCCTGGGCAAGGTGGCCTAAGGCCTCATGGAGTTACTTGGCCCCCGACCCCAGGCCACAGTTCCGGCTTGGCTCGCTGTGATGGCTGGGAGATTCTGCCCCCTCCCCCCAACCTGGGGGAGGGGTCTGCATTGGGTCCCCTGCCCTCTTGGTCCCACTGAACAATGGGTTGGACGGCAGGCTGCATGGTAACCCCAGCAGCACAGCAGGGAGGGGCAGGCTGTGCCTGCTGGAAAGGTGTGGCCCCAAGCACATGGCAGGGAGCTTTACTGGCAAGGAGGATTGGGGCAGTTGTGGCTGGGGTCCCTGGAACAGGGTGGGCATTAGGTCTCCAGGGTGAGAGCCAGGAACAGGGACGTTACCTCCAGAGAGCACCAAACAAGACCCTCCTGGGATCCAGCAGCAGCCCTGGATGCTCAGGGCTTCTTCACACTCACTCCCTAGCAGCTTGACTTCTGGTGAGGGTCCTGGTCCCTGCCCCCATTCCTGGCCTGAAGGCCATTAATTTGGGGGACTAATTCCTGGAGCATGTGCCCCGGGCTGTGGCCTTGCCTGCCATGGGCACACACCTCCATGTCTCTCTCTCAACCTAGTGCCTTCCCACCTGGGATTGTGTCCACAGAGACTCTGCAAAGACTTTTGCAGGGAGAAATCAAGGACAACCTAGAATTCATCCCCAAAGCCAACCTGTAATAAACCCCACTTGTTCTTGCCGCGGGACCATTGTGGGACTACAGACACCCTCAAGGAGCTGGAGCCAACTCAAGATGCAGGTCGACTTGCCCTGAGGACCGGCTCTGGGTTCAAGCTTCCTCCTTCCCTTAACACTTATGATCCTCATTTTGTCTTTGTGGGAAACAGAAGGGAGCACGGCCCTGCTTGTCTTTTGAAGGGAGAGGATGAGTAGGTCCCAGGCATTTGTAGAGTGTAGGGCGCTGCCCCCATCCACCAGTGGAGGCATCCTTTGTTCAGGCATCAGTGGGCGTTGCTGGGGGGAGGACTGACTCCTGGAGACAGGACCCCAACTGGAAGTGCCTGCTTGGACTGGCTTGGAGAGACCACCTCCTCTGGCCCCACCATTATGATCGGGGACCCTGGGAGGAGCTTGGACTTGACCCAGTCATCATCCTGCTTACTCCTACGCCCTCCCTGGCTCCCACTTCCACAGAAGCTGCTTTTAAAATGTAAATATTCACTTCATCCCTGTGTGACTTTGGACCCATCATTTCACCTTCATGGTCCTCAGTTTCCCTATAGGTGGAAGGTGGTGTGGAGAGGACCAGGCTAAAAGATTCCTAAAGTCCCTTCCCACTTCTAAAATTCAGAGACACTGACTCCTTTTTTATCTTCAACAGGGTTTCGCCCCTCCCCAACTCTTCTCCTCTCCACTTCTCTCCGTTTGCTCTAGCTGTCTCCTCCATCTCTCGCTCTGACTTCTCTCTCCAGCGCTCCTGGTGCGCTGGGCTTGGCCTCTTCCTTTTTTAAATGTTAGGATCAAAGTTTTGCAGAGAAGCTCTCTTGTCATTCTCATTCTCTTTTGCTCCCCCCAATTTGGTCGTCCCCCTCCTCCCACCAGCGCATGTGTCCAAAGCAGCGGTCGCCGGGCCAGGTCCAGACCGAGTTCCTCAATGCGCTTGTCGTCCGGCGTGCTCCCGGAGCCGGGAGCCAGCCGCCTGCGAAGCCGGTCCCCAGGCGGGAACTCGCTTCCCCGTCCTGGCCAAGCACAGTGGGAAGAGAGTGGCCTGGGAGGAGCCGGGCTCTGGAAATGACGGCTCTTTCTTGCGGCAGGGGAGGAGGGACCTCCCCCACCCCCAGCACAAAGCGTGGCTGCTTCTTGCAGAATCAATGGGTATTCAATTGACCCCGCGCCACGCAGTCGCTGGGCTGTCAAGTCACCGCGCCGGGTGTGTCCGTGTGGGTGTGGTGTGTCCGTGTGAGTGAGAACATGTGTGCGTGTGCAAGTGTGTGCGTGTGCGAGTGTCTTCGCTTCCTGGAGCTCCCGGTATCCTGGACACAGTGCCTTGGGGTCACTACTCCAGTGGGCTGCCCTGACCAGGGTGGGAAGGGACAGACCTAGCCCCACCAACTGGGGGCCTGGAGCTGGTCTTGGCGGTGAAATGGAGCAGGAGAGCGGATGGAGGTCTCCGGCTCCCAGCCCCCTTCTTCCCAACTGGCTTGGGGTGTAGGCCAGGGATTTCTGACAAGGAGCTAGAGCTAGACAGTTTGTGGGCACACCTTTGAACGGACCAGCTCTAGGAGAGAAAGGAAGCAGAGAGGGTCCTAGAGCCTTTATGGAACAGCAGACCTGAACACGGCTGGGTGCTTGGCCCCCTGACAGTGCTCAACAGTGCTCTCACCCCAAGGGCAGACAGGCATGGGGAAGGGGGGGATTTCCAGCTTTTGCTGATTCACCCAACCTTCCTCTCCCCTCGTCCCCAGCCTCCTGCCCATGATTCTCATGTCACTGCTGTGGAAACTGAGGCCCAGAGAGAGGGCCTGGCCCCAAGTCCTGGGTGTAAGGGCTGGGACAGAAAGGATCCAGATGCTCTTTCCAATGTGCTGATTGGCCTAATGGGACCCAGGCTCCAACTTCAGAGCCCAGATCTAGAGAACAGAAACCCAGTATTTGACTTATGACAAACAATTCTTAGATCTTTTTCTGCCATCTTCACACCTGGATTGGTTTTTCCTCACTCCCCTTTTGGGTTATTTTTGTTTTGCCTCTCTTACATCCTGGCTTATGTGAAAGGTTACCCTCTTTCTGCAATAATTCCTTTCACTCTAATTTTTTGAGGTTTCCTAAAATTGTATTCCACACCTCTAGCATCTTAGAGAAGCCCTATCTAATTTAGTCCCACTTGCAGATTGGAATAGAATGTTCTTGACTCCATTTTGTCAGATGATCAATAATGATGTTACATAGAATGAGCATCAAGATTGAGCTTGTTTGATATTCTTCCTCTCCTGTTTTTCTGATTTGGCTTCTCAGATCAGTCATTTTCCCATCGAACTGTGACAAAAGTCAAGATTATTACAAGCAAGCTGTAAGTGTAATGTTGATGGGATCAAGGCTTTGCTGAATTAAAATGATACAGCTTTTCTTCCATCAATTAAGGAAGAATTCATTGGGCTGTATGCTAGGCTTTGCTTTTTAGGGTGGGGGGAATCAGGAGACATGGTCCATTCTGGAACAATGAGTATGTTGCTTGTCCTTCCCACTGGTCTGCAAACTCCCTGAGGGGAGGGGTTAGCTTCTCTGTGCATCCTCAGTGCTGAGCACAGAGCTTGGCCTAGAGTTGGCGCCTGGTGAGGGTGAGAGATGGGGAGCCGTGGGTATATGAAATGGGAGGGTAGGAACACCTCCTGCCTTCTGTGGGCCACTCCCCCTCTGGAGTTCAACAGTCTGGGTTTGAGGGCAGATGAAGCTGAGTCAGATATTATTCTACAAGGGCCACCAGGGGTGGTTTCACCCAAGCTGTTCTCCACAGGCTTCTGAGTCACTCCTGTTAGGAGCTGAGAGTGGCCATGTCTGCATCTAACTGCATCCTAAATCTCCTCTCCCAGCCTCTGCTAGTCTTAAAGGGCACCCCTGTCCCACTATTCTGTTCCCCTCCTTGAAACACCCTTCTTCTGAGGTCCCACTGCTGGCCTCTTGGGGGAGGATGAGGATTAGACTGAAGCACAGGTGCCACTACCAGGTACTGCGTGGGAAGGGCCAAGCCTGGTAAGTTCAGTCCTCAGTCTGCCACCCCAGGAGAGGTGGCTGCTGGTCCTCGGTCACCTCAGGGTGGGACACCTTCCCAAAGCTAGAGAAACTCTTAGGATGCTAGACCGCTGGCCTCACCCTCGAAATAGCTAACAGGCCAGGTTCCATGCTAAGAGGCATCGTTGTGCCCTCCCGCTTCTTCTGCGTCCTCTCTGGAAGGACTATCCCTGCATGTACAAGCCTACCTTCCTGTTATCTTGAAAAGTCATAACCGTGATAGCAAAGCATCTCGTGAATGCATGTTGCTGTGGGAGTGGGTAAGGGGAGAGAAAAACACACTCTCATTATTATACCCATTGTCTTCCTGTCAGAATACTCACCCACAGAGCATTATTTTTAAAGTTACTTATGGTCTTGGGTTTGGGGAAAGAAGAGATGTGAGGAGAAATAGGCTTCCTTTAAAAGCATGGGGCTGGCCCCATGGCATAGTGGTTAAGTTCGCACATTCCGCTTTGGCAGTCCTGAGTTCGCAGGTTTGGATCCCGGGTGTGGACCTACACACCACTCATCAAGCTATGCTGTGGTGGCATCCCACATACAAAATAGAGGAAGACTGGCACAGATGTTAGCTCAGGGACAACCTTCCTCAAGCAAAAAGAGGAAGATTGCAATAGATGTTAACTCAGAGCTAATCTTCCTCACCCAAAAACACACCAAAAGAACACTTTTTCAGTTAAAAGTATTGGGTCTCTAATTTGGGCCTGGAGCCCCTCTTGCTTTTTGAATAGTGGATCATTTTCCAAAGTATAATTCATCTGGGGATTAGACATTCAGGCAGTCTTGCTGAAATCTGGACAAACCATAAAGGCACATATATAGTAATATCTAGGAACAATTATATTTGTGGTTTCTGTTTGGATGGTCATTTTATCAGTCTTTCAAAGTGAAGCATAGTGGCCTGTATAGCATTAGAATGATCTTTGATCTGCTATTGACTGGCTGTTGTTTCCTTGGATAAGTCCTTTTTTTTTGCTAGATCAGAGGACTTGAAGCATCACTCCTTAGAGTCTTTGGGTCCTTGGTGGAGGGGGCTCAGGGTCTGGACATGGAGGAAAGACGGAGGCCCAACTGGTGGGACTCCAGGCTTCTCACAGCTACCCCATCTGTAACAGCTCTGCTTTATCTTTTTGTTTTGTTTTGTTTTGGAGTTCTCCAAAGCAACTAACCAGGCAGATCAACTAACCAGGCAGATCAACTAACCAAGCAGATCAACTAACCAGACAGACTGGCCTAAGGAGGGGGATAGTCCAGCAGCAGCAGGTGCTGGAAGGCCAAGCAGCTTAAGGTTCTAGAGCCTTAGG
The DNA here is from genome assembly GCF_021613505.1 of Equus quagga. Taxonomy (NCBI): domain Eukaryota; kingdom Metazoa; phylum Chordata; class Mammalia; order Perissodactyla; family Equidae; genus Equus; species Equus quagga. The sequence goes on along the minus strand of NC_060268.1, from coordinate 59,001,645 downwards.
CAGAAGAAATATGACTCTAAGATGAAGATTTAGGAGAATTATGAAGAAAAATATTATGATCACATCTGAAGTTATGACCAGGGTTAGATTAAACCTTGATTCAGAATTGGGTCAGAAAAACAATGAGCTATACTTAGATATTTCTCTCCTTTAAAAGCATGCTTTTCATGTATCACTGTTACAACTAGCACTTGGTAATATTAATGGTCAGAGAAAGGAACAATTTTGGCTGCTGTTCATTCAGTCTCTCAACAAGTGTCCATTCCTTTTTTTTTTTTTTGAGGAAGATTAGCCCTGAGCTAGCATCTGCTGCCAATCCTCCTCTTTTTGCTGAGGAAGATTGGCCCTGAGCTAACATTCATGCCCATCTGCCTCTATTTTATATGTGGGATGCCTACCACAGCATGGCTCGAAAAATGTTGTGTATGTCCACACCTGGGATCCAAACCCGTGAACCCTGGGCCGCCGAAGTGGAACGTGCGAACTTCACCGCTGCGCTGCCAGGCTGGCCCAAGTGTTGTCCATTCCTTAAGTTTATCTCAAATAAATGGATGGCTGGCTGGGTAGATGGATGGTCCTGTTTAAGAGTTTACCTTTAAGAGTGCTGCCTACAAAGGGTTTATAATCTTCTTGTGGTGACACGGACGTTAGAAAAGATTGCAGCCTCAGAAAGAGCTCTATGATACGCATCAAATAAGTGGTGCTAAGGGCCACTGGTTCAGCCCAACAGCCTACTGTTGATCTGAGCAGCAGACCAGACCTTTTTATCATTTGATAAGCCCAATAGAACACTGGAATAGCCTAAGGCAGAAATAGTCTAAGAGCCCATCAGAAAGGATTAGGAAGTCCGTGCTTCCAGGAAAAGGATACGTGCTTCCAGGAAAAGGATACATGGAATTGGAGGATATTAAAGCAGGTCAGTTCTCAAATCAACAAATTTCAAAGAGCATCTGTCCTGTACTTACCTGCCTCTGAGCTAAGTACTCTGAGCAATAGAAAGATAAGACACTTCCTGATCTTGAAGGATGTAATCTCCTCTACCCTCCTGTCCAAAAACAGCCTTATTTGGTGGTGATGGTGAAGACAAGACAGCCTGATAGAGCACAAAGAATCTGTTGAATGCATCAATAGCAAGATCATCAGCTTGTCCATCTACATCGTGGTTTCCTTTAATTCTGATTTTTTGTTTAAGGATGTCTTATTCTTTTGGTATAATTTCTTTCTTTTTTTTTTTTAAGGATTGGCCCTGAGCTAACATCTGTTGCCAATCTTCCTTTTTTTTTCTTCTCCCCAAAGCCCCTCAGTACATAGTTGTATATACTAGTTGTAGGTCCTTCTGGTTCTGCTACGTGGGACCTGCCTCAGGGTGGCTTGATGAACGGTGCTAGGTCCGCACCCAGGATCTGAACCAGAGAAACCCTGGGCTGCCAAAGTGAAGCGTGCAAACATAACCACTCAGCCACAGGGCCAGCCCCTAATTCTGATTTCTAAGCTGAGTCACCTTGTATCCTTATACATGAAAAAAAGTGAAATGCCTCGGGCTAGTCCAGTTTTCTGATAATGAGTCAGTTTCCACAGGCATGTGGCTGGAACGCCAGTGTTACCTATCAGCCCCCCATTCTCATCAGGACCTGCCTTGGGTCGAAACAGTGGCTCCAGTACTTCAGGCATTACATCCAAATTCCGAGGCCTGGCTTTGCAGCCCGTCTGCAATTTGGACCTCCCTATTCCAACCATTTCCCTCTTCCTCCTGAGTCTTCCAGTCTCTTCATCAGTCGGGTGGGTCTCCCCACAGTTCCATCCTCCTTCCCCTTCTTTTGCGCGTCTTTCTCTCCCGCCTTCTCTACTCACATCTCTCCCAGCCATTCTCTGAACTTCTCCAGCCCCTTCAGCTGGTGGCACACAGTTGGGCACTGAGGTACCCTATATAAATCCCCAGCCCCCTTCTCCAGTTATTTCATGCGTTCCCAAGGAAATCTAATTAGACTATTGAATGCAGGACCGTGCCTGTTTTTCTGAGTCGGAAACAGAACTGGACGACCACTTTGGTGCCCCTAAGAATCTGCTGGTGGAGAAGGCTCGGTGAGGGTGAGGAGCCTGGCGGTGGGGGTGCGGCGGTGGGAGTGCGAGGGGAGCCCGGGGGCGGTTGTGTGCTCTCCAGTCTTCCACGGAAGCGGGGGGCTGTTTCTCCCCGGACACAGGAACTGCTGCCTCAGTTTCCCTCCAGGGGCCAGGCCCAGCTGGGGAATTTGCACCGCTGGGGGGAGGGGGTGGCGGGAAGTGGTGCCTCGCTCGCCCCAGCGACATCAAACCCTCGTTTGGCGTGCGAGGACAATGGCTGTCTTATTTTCTCCATTCGCCGCGCACAATGCGGATTCTCTCATTCACCCGCGGCGGTGCGAGCGAGGTAATTAGCCAGCGCCATTCAGCGCGGACACTATTGCTATGCGGGGGGGCGAGGACGCCCGCGTCGGCGGGGATTAGCCGGGTCGGGGTGTGCAGCTGCGGCCACTTCAAAGCGGCCGGGCGGGCCCGGGCGGCTGTGGGAACCGCGCCGCCCTCGGGAGCCGCCCCGTCGCCGCGGCAGGGACCGCCGGCCTCCTGGCCCGGGCCCTCGCCGTCCGCGCGCTCCGCCGGGCAGGCCCGAGCTGCTGGCGCCCCGAGCTGCGGCGGCGGCTCTTGTCGCTCGCCGTCCCACTCCCACTTTCATCAGGACCTCAAGTGCTTTTTTCTTTTGAGTCCCGGGAGTCAAAGGGCAAAGAGGGGAAGGAGGAGGAGGAGCGAGGGGGATGGGAGCTTGACACAAAGCGCTGACCTCTGAGGAGTGGAGCAGATGGTCCCACTTACTCCTGCCGCCGAGCGAGCGGCTCTCAGGGCCCCAGGCTCCGGGCCCTGACCCCGTCCGCCATCCGAATGCCTGAACTGGGGCCCCGCGGGGGCTGGGCTCCCACATGCTCCTCCACCCGCACAGATGCCCACTCTGCGCTTCCTGGCACTGGAGTCAGACTGCCTGGACCAGTCCCGCCTCTAGCAAGGCTGGGGGGTAGGGGGGCACTGAGGGGCTGGGGGGCTGGGCTGAGAATCTGCCCTTGTCGGATGCTGGAGCCTTGGGGACGGTCAGGATTCTCAAGAACCTGCCGGGTCAGGGGTTCCCAGTCCTGTCTGTGCATATGAGACACCCTGGTGAGCTTTAATAGAAATACAGATTCCTGAGCACCACGCCAGACCAAGAGATCTGAATCTCTGGCAGTGGAGTCCAGAAATCTGCATTGTTACCCAGCACCCTAAGTTATTGTGATATGCAGCCAAGTGTGAGAACAGGGGCCTAGTCCAACTCCTTCATTTTCACTGAAGAAATTGAGTCTTAGTAGAGGAAGTAATTTACCCAAGGATAGACATTGAATTGTGGCAGGGTGGGGACTTGGGTAGAAGAGAAGATGATGGGGAATGACCCCCAAGACCATATGACCCTTAACGTTGGCATCCAGGAAACAGTTTGTGAGGACTTATTTACCTGGGATTTGTTCTAGATGCTGGAACTACAGAGGTAAATTAGACCGTTCTCTGCCCATAGGGAACTCACAGGCCGGCAGGTGGATTGACCTGTGGACACCTGACTCTAATGCAGTCTGACAAGGGCTAGGAGAGAGACACAGGCAACATATTTGAGGCAGGAATTAATTTGGCCTCTTTTAGGGGATGTGGAGGATGGGGATACTTGTAGAGAAAGGAGCAAAAGCAATCCAGGCAGAGGCGACAACTGAAGTAAAGAAATAGAAGCGTGAACATCTATGATATGTCCAGGGAAGGCAAACTTGTTTCACGTGGTCAGAGTACAAATCATATGAAGACGAATTACCTGACATTTGAGACTGGAAAGATGAAACAGGACCTAATAATGAAGACCTTGAATGCCATCCCAAGGAGAATACCTTGATTCAAGGCAATGGAGAACCACCAGAGGTGTTGAAGGATCATGTTGGATGTTCAGGAAGATAATTATAGCTTCAGGATGGAGGAAGAAGAGGACAGAGAGAGGAAAGTGGGCAGGCTGGAGGGAGGAAGCTGTTACAGAGACAGTTGAGAGTGGTAGCCGGAGCCAAGGCAGAGGGAGGATAGACAGGATTGGGTGACCAGTTAGCTTGTGGGAGATAGGGAGAAGGATGGGGCAGTGACCCCTTGGTTTGTTTATAGCTTGGGCAGTTGGTGCATGATGAGGCTGTTAATAAAGGACATGGGAAGAGCAAAAAGGTTAGGGGTAGGTGTGGTGATTTCTTTGAGTTTATGGGAAAGCTTTTGAAACCCCTACAGAGGATGGTTCCTAGGGCTCCAGGAGACCTCCATCAACTCAAGGGCAAGAGCGGAGTTCCCCAAATAAGTCTGTTTCCAAGAGTGGCCAGCCCCATACCAACCAAGAAACTCCATGAGCTTCCCATGGGATGTAGGCTTTCCTCTCCCCCTAGACACGTAAGGCTTATCCTGGAGAGTTGTTAGGATGGACAGCTTGCAGGCCTTAAGCTATCATGGTCCAGTGTTGAGCCACCAGAGATTCTATAGAGCCATGAGACATAAATGCAGCATCAGATCAAGGTTCAAGAATAGGAGAGGGTCCTTTCATGGGTGGAGAGGGACCACTTTATCCAGTGTTATCCTAGAATCTTAAAGTTGGTATGGACCTTAGAGATTATCTTGTCTATCCTGCCTCACTCCCAATTTACAGATGAGAATACCAAGGTTGGAAGTGAAAGGTCACATGGGGCGTCTGTGACAGAGCCAGGCCCTATCCCAGGTCACCTTTCCATTACCTAACCTGTACTACATTAGTCCTTACAAATCCTAATAGATGGCTCTGGAAGTTTGGGGAAGTATCTGTTTTTGTTGAGTAGTCCTCATGGTCATGTGAAAGCAATTTACTTAATAGCTCCAGCCTGGGCCCCCTAACCAGACGCCCTTCCGGGAGGTGAGGGAGATCCGGTGTCCTGAGCAGAACGACGGAAGTTAAGGATGTTGTGGGTCGGGGCAGGTTTACATAAGGAAGATTGGTGACCCTGACACAGGCAGAGACGCGCAGTCTGGGGAGAGGGGCTCTGCTGGGCCTGGACATTTTCAAGTTTAAGACGGAGAGGGATTCCCAAGTCGGCCCTGAAGCCCTGACCCTGCACCCTTGGCTGGAGCTTGGAAGCAGATGTGCCCCAAAGGCTGCAGCTAGATGAGACTTTATAACTCATCCAGCTCAACTCCTCCATTTTACAGAGGAGGAAACAGAGGCCCAGAGAGGCACTTTGGCTTTATCAAGCTCACACATCCAGTTATTAAAAGGCCTGAGTTAGTCTTCCATTCCCCCTGCCCCTCCCTCCTACTCACCCAACGGAAGCTGCTAGCATTTCACAGTGCTTTGCCCTCCCCTGCCCAAAACCAGGGAAATAAATTACTCCTCTACTTTATAAGGCCCAACAGGCGACAGGAGTAGCCCTGCCACTCGGATTTCCTGGATTGCAGAGTTGGAAGTGCTCAGGGAAGTTACCCCGCGACAAGCTCTGGGTTGTTGATTTACCTGTGTTAACAGAACTTAGGAAACGTGTGGGCTCAGTGAGCATTAGTGGGGTGATAACACCACCTTATCGTGGTGCTTATCTGCATTAGTTACACTCCATGAAACCCACCCCCAAACCCTGGGGGTGTTCAGCTAAAGTCAAGCATGAGTATCTCTGAATGTGAGTAGGCTTGGAACTTGTAAGGGTCTGGGATGTTGTGTGCCTCTGTGTTTCCAGTGTGAGTGTCCTTGGGTATCATCAGTCAGGTTTGAGCAGCATTTGAATATGTCTCCCCCTCCCCACATCCAGGGCAGCTGTGGGGCAGGGAAAGAGCGCTGGATTTGGAGTTAGGCTGCTCTCAATTCAAATGCCTGCCTTAGCACCATTAACTGGCTGTGTGACTTTGGGCAAGTTGCTTAAGGTGTCTGAGCCTCAGAAGGACTAGTAATCCCTACTTCTCAGAATTCTACCAATGTAAGTAATATCTAATCCTTGACCGTGGGTGGCTTCTGCAGGCCCTGTGTTTCAGGGCCACATTACTGTGAGAATACCTAAGACCCTGGCCTTGCTGCTTTCCCCCTTCTGATATTTCTTAGGAGCTTGGGTGAGAACATCTAAGGACAGGGCCTGTGGGATGGGGCAGATTTGCTCCTGGGGTGCCAGAACATCCTCCCTGACACAGTAGCAGTCAGTAAGCATCTATTGAATGAATGCATAGAGTTGACCCAGGGGGTCTGCTGTGTAACTAGGACGGATGACTGTTTCCAAAACCGAAAACCGGGACACATCCTCTGACTCATTGTTTGATGTCTGGGATGAAAACAGGGCAAAATATTTGAAATTGGGACTGTTTTTGAAAACCTAGCAGTGGGATAGTTAGGGTGGTCGCATGGGGTGGATGATGCTTCTCTGCCTGAATGTGTAAGGGGCTGCCACTGACAGCAGTGGGGCACACCCACCCAGCAGCTCATCCCGTAGGCCTATAAGGCAGGCGCACTGCCTGTGTCCTACAGCAGATACACACCCTCCATGGAAGGCTGGAGAGTGCGGGGGTGGAGGTAGGGGGTGGGGAGGAGATCATGGCTTGCTTTGGAGGAAGAACTGGAGCCCCTGGAATTATGGGCTGAGTAATTAAAAGTAGGGCTTTGAGAGGTTTTATTCTCCTTGGGTTGTAAAAGCCCAGCCAGGAGCTTGAGAGAGCCCCAATTACCTCCCCTGCAGCCGTGCCTTGGGCCTTTGGTCCACTGGAATCAAAGATCAGGCCATAAAGGTTTGAAGCTCACTAGTCCTATAGTGGGTCAACAGCTGGATGCAGGGGTTTTCCCAAGCTGAGTCCAGCCGCCCACAGCCCCCTATCTCTCCCCCATCCAGGCTCCCATTTGTCAGAGGTGGCTGCTGGGAGGGAGGGGAGAGTCGTGGATTTATGGCTGCTGACTTGAAAGACAAAGTTGCCTTTTGTGCTAGAATTGGGGCCAGGGGAGTGGTGAGCTGGTGGTGGAGTGGGAGGATGGGAGGGAGGAGCTAGGGTTCAGGAGCCCAAGGCAGGGGGTGAGGGGCTTGAGGAGGACGAGGAGGCAGACAAAGGGATCCAGAGGCTTCTTAGAGCAGGGTCACCAGGCAAAGGCCCCCATGAATCAATCATCCCCAGGGAAGCAGAGCTGGGCCCCTGAGCCATCGCAGTCTCCTGGGCCTGTGTGTAAGTGCCAGACATCGTCCACCAACACCCATCCAACACCCAAAACCCACACACCCTCCCCCTCTCTTCCTCAGAACATAGTCTTTGGATTCAGGACCTCAATTCAACTCTCAGACTTCCCTGTGGAGGCCCAGGGAAGTGAATACAGGTCCTCTAAGTTCATACTTTCCCTCCCCCAAATGACCAGAGCCAATCAATGTGGGGGTTCTTCCCTAACAGAGCCAAAGTCAGAGCAAGGTGGGGACCCAGATAATGGGGATGGGACAGAGTTTTCGGGAGGGCAAGCCAGGGCCACAGAACCCTGACAGCAAGACCAATACCCTGCTGGGGACTGTGGTCAGGTCACCAGCCTCCCCAGGACTCCAGAGTTCTCTGCCATCACCTCCCTCCTTCCCACAGACCGTTAGAGATAGGACATTTACAGGTGCTTTGAGGAGTTTAAAGAGCATGTGAGGTGGGCCTTGGCTGGCCTCATCACCCTCCAGGGGCCACTCTGCCCCGGCCGTGCTCTACCAGTGGCTCTGCCCAGTGGATCTGAGTGGCGGGCGGAGTGGCCATCGGGCGCCTGAGTTCAGCAGGTGCTTTAACTACGCCTCGGAGAGCCACATCCATCCCCCAGAATGAGCCTGGCCAATAAAGGCATGAGTTTATGGGCTTCATAAACATTTTACTAGAGAAATCAAGGCCTCAATTACCCAATGGCCTCTTCCAACTGACAGCTTCTCTACTGGGGCCTCTGTGAAGCCTCCAGGCAGAAGTGAGATGGAAGCAGCCAAGCTCTGGCTGCCCCTGCCCCCGCTCACCCCCTCACCATTCAGGCTTTGCAAATTCTGTCTGTACTCACTTTTCCAGAGGGCTTGAGGCCCTACCACTAACTCTGAGCCTTAGCCTCTCTGAGGAGAGATGGCTACCCCCTTGGAGGAGATAGCCATGCTCCCTCCCTGCATCCCCCAGCCATGCTCTTCCATCACCTCTCAGCTCCCTTTTAACTCCACATCCTACTGTTTTCCCTCAACAATAGCTAGCAAGTATTTACTATTTGTCAAGGACTGTGCTAAGCCCTTTATAAATATATCTTTTTGAATCCCTATTGTGCTGCAGCTCTGGCGACATGAGCTATTATCCTCCCTATTTTATGTGAGAAAATAGAGGTTCTGAGAAATTAAGTAACTTGCCCAAGGTCACACAGCTAATAGTGGTGGTGTTGAGTTTTGAACCCAGTTCTGTCTACTAGATTCCAGAGTACTATTTACCATTAACCTCTTCACTCGTATGTAACAAGTACTTCCCCACCAGGAGCAGAAATCTTGCCATTGACGCCTTCTTTGCCATGCGATGACAGTCCTAGGATGTGATCACATGTGGGCCTTGTCAGTGTCCTCTGAGTCCATGTGGCCAAGAGGGGAGGGATCAGCAGGGATAAGGCTACGCTAGTGACGATGATGGAGAGGAAAGGTCAGCTCTCTGTGGGGCCGCAAGAGCGTGGAAGCAAGAGAGAGGCAGCTGGAGGTCTGATGCCTGGCCTGGGGTCTGGATCAGCGCTGTCCAATAGAATTTTCTGTGATGATGGAAGTTTCCTATTGGTGCTGTCCCATAATGGAACCAGTAGCCACTTGTAGCTGTGGAGCGCTTGAAAGGTGGCTAGTGAGTCAGAGGAACTGAATTTTTAAATTCTAATGTTCATTTAAATGACCACATGGCTAGTGGTTACCATACTGAACAGCACAGGGGTGCTCACTACAGCTGACAGGTGAAATCTGTGCAAAGTCCTCTGGTGATATGAGGCCCTGTGGGCCAGGAGCATCCCCAAGGGGCTCTGGCCACTTCTAGATGCCACACTATAAGGGGGCCTTGCCCACCCAGAGCTTGGCTAGAGGAAGGTCTCCAGGCTCGAGGGATCTGAACATCATTTCACATCACAAGTGACTGAAGGGTTAGGGTGTTTCACCTCAGAAGGTGTTTCTCAGGGAACGGCCCAGACCTCAGGTATTTAAAGGGCTGCTGTGTAAAGAACAAGACTGTTTGTGTCTTCCAGAACACTGTCCAGTGGAGATATAATGTGAGCCACCATGGGTAATTTTAAATTTTCTAGTAGTAAAAAAGAAACAGGTGAAGTTAATTTTAATAATAAATTTTATTTTACTTAATCTATCCAAAATATTATCATTCCAACATATAATCATTATTTTAAAATTATTAAGATTTTTGCAATTTTTGGAGTGTCTTTAAAATTCAAAATATTATCATTTTAACTTGTAATCAATATTTAAAATTATTACCATTATTAATTAAAATTATAAAATTTTCCAATTTTTTATGGTGGTAAAATACATATGAAATATACTGTCTTTATCATTTTTAAGTGTACAGTTCAGTGGCATTAAGTACATTTGTATTATTGTGCAACTATCACCACTATTCATCTCCAGAACTCTTTTCATCTTGCAAAAGTGGACTCTATTCCCATTAAACAACAACGCCCCATTTCCCCCACCCCCAGCCCTGGCAGCCACCATTCTTTCTGTCTCTGAATTTGACTACTCTAGGTACCTCATATAAGTGGAATCATACAGTATTTGTCTTTTTGTGACTGGCTTATTTCATTTAACATAATGTTCTCGAAGTTCATCTATGTTGTAGCATGTGTCTGAATTCCCTTCCTTTTTATGGCTGAATAATATTCCATTGTATGTATATAGCACATTTTGTTTATCCATTCATCTGTCCATGGACACTTGGGTTGCTTCCACCTTTTGGCTATTGTGAATAATGCAGTTATGAACATGAGTGTACAAATATCTATTTGAGACCCTGCTTTCAATTCTTTTGGGTATATACCCAGAAGTGGAATTGCTGGGTCATATGCTAATTCTATTTTTAATTTTTTGAGGGACTGCCATACTGTTTCCCACAGCAGCCATACCATTATACATTCCCACCAATATAAGTGTCAACACTTATCATCTCTTGTTTTTTGGTTTTGTTTTTGTTTTTTGATTGTAGCCGTGCTAATGGGTGTGAGGTGGTATCTCATTGTGGTTTTGATTCACATTTCCCAAATGCTTAATGTCTTTTTATTTTCTACTAAGTCTTTGAAAGTCAGTGTGTATTTTACACTCGCAGCCCATCTCAATTTGGACTGGCCACATTTCAAGTGCTTAATAGCTGGCTACCATATTGGAAAATGTGATTCTCAAGGGGGAAGTTGGGAGCAGTGGGTAGAAGCATGTAGGATTCAGGGACATCTCTAGTGTAAGGAAAAATGTTACAATCACTCGAGCTGCCTCAGGAGGGGCTGGGCATCCGGGGTGTCCCTGGTCCTTGGCAGGGATGGATACAAGGAAGGTACTGGCCTTGATGGCCTTCGGAAGTCTGTGGTTCGAGGTTGTTCCTCTTGAATGGCTGTGTGAGTGGGGACAGTCGGTGCCTCAGACCCCCAGTGCCGCTGGCTTCTGCAGAGGCTGTTTTGAACTCTCCATCCCAACAGGCCTACTGATCTTTTTGTCATCACACACCGGATGAGAGTCTGGCTGTAGCCAAGTGGTGGGAGGCTGGGCCTGGGGGACGCTGCCAGCTTCCTTCCCAGAACTCTGCCTTGACCCTTCGCTGCCACCCTGCGTCCCCCTGGAGTCTGTCTAATCAGATCCAGGCCTGACCTCGCCAGAGGTCCTGAACCAGGAGGAAAGCCCCCTCCCCTCCCTGAGCCCCTCTAGATCTGGCTCTCAGGAGACCCCTCCCCTCGGGTGATTTATAGGGGTGTCCAGGAGCCATTTCCTGCCTGTTTCTGCTCCCTTCCAGCCCGTGGATAGCTGGGCTCTCTCTCTGCCCCTGTCTTTCCCTATGGTGGGGCTGTACCCATGGTTGGAACAGGGAGGCTGGGCGATTCCTTCTCAGATTGCTTGGGGACAAAGGTGCTTTCTTCTTCCTTTCTCCACAACTGCCCCCACAGAGGCCTTTGTCCTCCTGTCGCTGTCTCTGGTCCTCACACTGGAAGGGCCTCCCAACCACTGCCCTTTACCCTATCTGATCACCCAGCTTGAAGTGAGGGACCCAAAACTGTCCCTACCTGAATATACAGGAAGGACAGGTGTTAGCAGGAGCATAAAAGCATCTACAGCCACAGGCCACAGTACCACTTTCCTGTCCACCAGCCACAGACACAATACCACCGACAATGGCCACAAACAGTGTCTCCAGCCACAACAGTCACTTGTGTACACCATCAGCAGCCACACAGTGGCCTCCAGGATGACTTGTTCAAGGCTCAGGGCACTCAGAGATCCAGCCTTTGGCCACACATGCCCATGCTTGCCCAGGGACCCTCACCCCAGAGGGACATGATGAGGGACAGCTTCCCCCTGGCTCTGTGGCCTGCTCGCACAAGCCAAGGCAAAACAGACTAGTAAACCAAACATGTCCCACCTAAGAGATGGGAGGAGGCCTAAGTGTCCCTGAGACACTTCCTTCTCTGACTTCCTAAAGAAAAAATGCTGCTACCTGTGAACTAGAAGTGCATGGAAGATTCTAAGAGACCCCAGCTAAGCTGAGCATGGAGAAGGGCCTGTTTATGAAGGTGGCAGGAGTCAGAGCTGGAAGCGCCCTGGAGAGTACCCTTTCACCCCTTCATTTATGAATGGGAGGACCAGGGCTCCAACACTGCCTGCCCAGGGGCTCATGGCAATCCCTTGGACACCTATGGGATAAGCAGGGCTGACCCAAGGGCTGGGTAGGAGTATGAGGAAGGGGAGGGAAGAAGGAGCCTCCGATGAAGGGGACCACACCCTCCTACTGCACCCACCCCCGGGGACCATGCCTGTGTAGGCAGCTGGGCTCGGAGGGGAGGGGTTGAGGAATGATCTCTGAGCTTCATTATCCTCCCTGCAACTCGCAACAGGACACCAACTCGCAGCCAGAGAGAAGAGGCGGGTCCCAGATGCGTTCCACTCTGGGGTCACCTGCCCTTGGAGAGTGAAAAACTCGCTTGAGAACTAAGGGACAGGACACCCCTGCAGAGGGCCTGGGGCATGGGACTTAATTTGGGCCTGGTAGAGCCACCACATGGGCCTGGGCCTCAGTTTCCCCTTCATGAAATGAATGGATTGGGTTTAGTGGCTTTCAAGCACTTTTAAAGGCAAAGCTATCCTTCAAATGAAATGTTTGGCAGAACTGCCATTAAGTAAAGCTGATAGAGAGGTGCTGTGAGGTGCTGCTCTGATGGGAGGGGAATGTGGAGCCCCAGGCAGGGAGGGGGCTCAGCTGCATGCAGGGGACCCAAGGGACCCCTTGGAGTCCTGCTGTGCGCTGTGAAGAGGGTCAGACTTGCTCCTTGCCTACCGCCCCTTCCTGCCTCAGCATCACATCCCGCTGCTGTTGGTGTCTAGTTTTGGGGGAGGAGGAGGGGCTTAGAGGTAGAGGCCAGGCTTACTCCATCCCCAGCCCCCTGATGAGAAGCAGCCCTTTCCCTGTATCTCTCCTCAGGCCAGCTCCCAGCTCTAGGTGCCTCCAGGGAGCCCAGGATGGGGGCTAGAAACACAAAAGGATTCAGTTCCTTAATGAGGAGGCATCTGTAGTCAGCAGAGCCATTAGTCCCCACCCCAGATCCCTGGGGGGCTTGGAGCTCCTCTCCAGCTGGAATGAGGAGGGGGCAGGCAGCTCCCCAGCTCCTGAATGGGGAAGGCCCCGGGTGCACAGACAGCTGACCCAGGAGCCTGGGTGCCCTCTCCACTCCCTGGGCCCATGTCCGGTCCTGCTTTCCTGGAGGTTGAGGCCTGGAGGCAGTAGAGGGGCCCCAGCAGTGCCTCGGCCCCCTCCCCCAAGGCCCTGGGCTGACCTGCAGGCCCTCGGCCAAACACAGCCTTTGGCCTGAGAGAGAGCAGGCTGACCTCATGGTGCTCCCTGGGGATCATCTCACCAAACCTGATTGGGGACACCAGCTGGGGCACTTGCCCCCACCTCCCACCCCGAGGGCCCTGAGGTACCCTTTGTAAAGGCTATACCTACATAGGGACATGCATGATTGATTACCTACACGGTTCCAGAATCACACATCAGCCACAGGAGCTGAGGGGTACAAACCCCATTCACATCCAGCCGTGGACACTCACACCACATACACGGAGACAGCCACATCCTCCTGGCAAACACAATCCACTCACATGTGCAAGGAGGCGCTCACACCTATCAGCCACACTCCCAGGAGGCCCTGAGAGAGGAGGAGGCAGGGCAGGGGATTTTTATGCATGTTTATATTTAATGAACCACATGCAAATGAGATGGAGAACACGCCACAAAAGAGTCAGCCCCCAGAGACTCTGGGAAGAAGGGCACAAAGGCTCGGCCTTTTGGGGCTGCCCTGGAGTCCAGAACAGGCCAGAGGATGAAGGGGACCTGAGACGGGGTGTGCCCACCCACACCAGGGAGCCAGGAGCAGGAGCCAGGACAAGCTCCAGTGTCTCTGCTGCTGTGGGGGGAGGGCTCCTTCTGGGAGGGGACGATTGTCCCAGTTGATGGAGTGCTGGAGGGGAGGGGCTGCCTGCCTGCCTGGACAGATGGCGAGCCGCCTTCCCGCACTTGAAGCAAAGTGGATTTTAATGAAATCGCAGCCCTGGTGCTGAAGCTGGCAGCCCGCATGGGAGGGGCCCCTTCCCTGGGTTTTACAGGTTGGGGTTTGGGGATGGGTGGGAATGAGGGTGGGCAGGAACACATAACCAGCCTAAAATGGGTGGGGGGTGGTGCACCACAGCCTCTCTGTGCTGGCCTCTGCAGAACAGAGTTCACGGTATTAGTTCGATCCCCAAAAGGTGGGGAGGGGGCCCCTGAATATTTATGACACATTGAAATGTAGATTGGTAGGTCTGACAGTCTTCTGAGAGGCTTGTCACCTTGGAGGGATACACCATCCTTGTGGGGTACATCGACAGGCTGCAGAAGAACTGGGGGTAGGAGGGTGATGAGAGGGGCAAAAAAAGCCACCGTGCGCTGGTACCCAGGGTCTAAAGACTGACATCCCTGCTGGGTGACATGACTTCTCCTCTCTGGGCTTCAGTTTCCTATTCTGTAAAATGTGCAACATAATACCTAGGCCTTGCATACCTTAGGGGGAGTTCATAAAAATAAATCCAAAAGCAGCTGGAAAAGGCAGGGGGCAGAGCTTTCTCTGACTGGCCTTTGTGGGTCGGCAGCCCAAGATTTCCTTTTTAGAGGTTCGTCATCCAATAACTTGTCTAGACCTTTCTCAAAGTGCCCCAGCCCAGCCTGTACCACCCCTTTGGGGGAGATGTTTCCCACGGGTGGAGACAGGGTAAAGCCTGATGTGTCCCCCAAGCTGTTGCCCTGCATCTGCCAGCTCCAGGAAGACCCCTGCCCTCAGCAAGTGAGCTCCAGGACACAGGCCTGTGAGCCCCACACCCCACCTCTCCCCTGCACCTCTACAGGGTGCCTTTCTTATGTACATTCTCCTTTCTTTCTCCAGCCATGTCGGACTTCCATGTGCATCCCCAGGCTGCTGTGGGCGAGGAGGGTGGTGTGGCCCGTTTCCAGTGCCAAATCCATGGGCTTCCCAAACCCCTGATCACATGGGAAAAGAACAGAGTCCCCATTGACACCGACAATGAGAGGTGAGCCTTGCGTGGGAAAGATGGAGGGAGGGCGGAGAGGCAGGCCCAGTGTCTGAGCCTTGGAGAACGACTGCCCGCAGCCCTGGGCGCGGAAGCCGGTGCCCACAGGCACCTGAGACAGTGGTGTTTCTGCACCTGTGTTAAGGCTGAGTATCCGTGTGGCTTGTCAGGCCCAGAGTCAACCCTCTGGGATGTGTCTGTGAGAAGGACTGTGTGTGATTGTTGTCAAGGCTGGAATTGCGGGTGCATCCACTTTTGAGGGTCCCGGTGTGTGTCTGATGACGATGGTGACATCCGGGCAGTGCCTGGGTATTGGGCTGTTTATGTGATGCTCAGTGTCCCTGTGGCCACTAGTGCCCGTAGCTATGCTAGTGGTCAACTGTGCCCCCCTCAACAGGTACACGTTGCTGCCCAAGGGCGTCCTGCAGATCACAGGACTTCGGGCTGAGGACAGCGGCGTCTTCTACTGTGTGGCCTCGAATATTGCCAGTGTCCGGGTCAGCCACGGGGCCAGGCTCACCGTGTCGGGTGAGGGTCCTTTGCCATGCTGGGTTCTTCCTGCAACCGTCCTCTTGACTTCTCCCCACCTTCAAATCAATCCCCCTTCAACTGACCCCTGGAGACTTGTCAGCCAAGTGTGTGCAGAGCACCGTCTAAGCACAAAGCTCTGTGCTCCTCGTGATGAGGGTTCAGAAGGAATCTGAAGCCCACTCTCTGGCTCAGTTCCACCTGGGGAAGCCCATCCCCGCTCATCCCGGGGGCTCTCCCACTGCTAGAGGCCCTGCAGGCCCCGGAGTGGACGGATGGGTGTAAGCGACAGCCTGGGGCCCCTGGCATCTTCTCTCTGCTTGGCGGACCTGGTTTCTGAGCTGGAGCTTGTTTCCCACCCTCTATGTCCTGGGTTATGGGTGGGGCGGGGTGGGAAGGGTCCCAGCTGAAGTGAAGAAACATGGCGTCTTCCTCCCAGGCTCGGGCTCCGGGGCCTACAAGGAGCCGACGATCCTCGTGGGGCCTGAGAACCTCACCCTGACGGTGCACCAGACCGCTGTGCTGGAGTGTGTCGCCACGGGCAACCCGCGCCCCATTGTGTCCTGGAGCCGCCTGGGTGAGCCTGGTCCCGCTGCCCCTGCCTCTCCCAGCCCTAACCCACCCCATGGGAGGGCCCGTCTCATCACCCAGCTCTGAGGAGGACTTTGAATCCTGTTTGTTCTCCCGGGGGGGTCTGTTTTCTCTGAAGCCTGGGGAGGGGCTGTTTCCCTCTCCTTGGCAGGACCCGGGAGGTCCGCCTGCCCGCTGCATTCTCCCTCCCCCTGCACAGATGGCTTAGCTCCCTGGTTACGTCGGTCCAGTCCTGGCCGTCCTGCACCAGCTCCCCCATCCATGCTCCCCTCACCCTCCAGAACCCCTCTGCTGCTCTCAGCACCCCTAGACTCTCTGCCCTCCCGTACCTCCCTGCGCTCTATACCCTGGCCACACTCCCCAGCTGTGCAATCCCAAACCCCTCAAAATCTCAGCCAGTTGTCAAACCCTCACTCTGGCCCCCCAGTCTCCAGCTTGGCCCCCTAAATCCGCCAGCCTAAATCCCTGGGCAGCTGAGGGAGAGAAATGAAAGGGTGCAGATGGGCCCACATTGTCTGAGCAGAAAGGTCACTGGGGGAAGGAGAGTCTGGAGGGGCTGGGGTGGGGTGGGCATTCACAAGGAGACTGCGCCACATTGTAGCAGCTGAGTGATCGGGGAAGGAGGGGGCAGCAGGCGGGATAATGGAGTAGATTTCACCACTTCAGGGACTGAATGGGGAGCTGTCTCCTTGCATTCTGACTGTGCTAATCTGATCCTGGGGTAGGGGGAGGACCCGGTCCCTGGGAGAGGCTGAGAAGAGTGGCCTCACCATTAGGAGGAGCCCATAGGCACTGCAAGGACCATCTGGTCCATCATTTCCCCAAGCGTGATCTGCAGGGGAAAAGAATGGCTTGGTGGTCTAACAAGTTTGGCAAACGGAGTCAACCAGGTCTCTGCTGCAGGACTTCTCAGAGCCTTTATATTAAGGGATACTGTGACTGTCCTGGAATGGAATGGATATTTGACTATGGAACTTTTTTCAAGAGAGATTAACCAGGCTGGGAAATGTCCATCTAATCCAAACCCCTCGCTTTCCTGATTGAGAAACTGAGGGGAAGGGACTTGAAGGTCGCCAGTGAGTCAGTGACAATGGTAGGATTAGGACCTGGGTCTCTGTTGCTAGGCGAGAGTTTTCCGTGCTGCTTCTGCCGCCTCCACAATGGCATGATGCTGCAGAGGGAGGGTGCAGAGTCAAAGGTTGGGGCTCCCTGGAAGATTGGTAGTACTGTCAACAGTCTGGAATGTTCCTGCACTTCCCTGCTTCCACATCTGTCTCCCTGGCCCTCCCTCATCCCCCTCCCCCTTCCTCCTCAGATGGCCGCCCCATTGGGGTGGAGGGCATCCAGGTGCTGGGCACGGGGAACCTCATCATCTCAGACGTGACCGTCCAGCACTCGGGCGTCTACGTCTGTGCGGCCAACAGGCCCGGCACCCGGGTGAGGAGAACCGCTCAGGGCCGGCTGGTGGTACAAGGTACGGACCTCCCACTCCCAGCAGAGGGAGGGAAAAGCCTCCCACACAGCCCCCTCCTCCTGCCCCATTCCTTGCCTCCTCAACATCCCTGACCAAGCCCCGTGTCCTGTGCTCACCCAGTTTCCTATCCCCGCCTGAATCCTGTCCCCTGCCCCTCCCCAGGCCCTCAGGCCAGGCCAGAGGTGGCAGCTCTCTTCTCTCTCCCCGATGCTGGTGTGTTGGGAATGGGAGGACATTCTTGGTCATCCAGCCCGTGAGTGTCCCTCCAGGTGCCACCGCCACTCCCTCGCCTCCCCCCGAGTTATTTCCACTTTCTAATCTCAGCTGGTTTCCCTGCCTGTGTCACTCACACGTGTCCCTCCCCCCACGTGCTGTCTTCATTCACACGAGTGGCACTGCCGTGCTCACACCTGCCTGTGCGCTCTCAGTGTGTTTGTCATTTCTCATGCTCACACCCCGGCTCCCGCCCCACATGCAGAGCTGGCCTCCACTCCCGTGGTGTGCAGGGCCTCTGCCGCTGAGCAGGTCGTTCTGTCCATCCTTCTGCCCTGGGCTCAACTGCCCGGATGCGCTGGGCTTGGTTTCCCATTCTCAGGGGTTTCTGTGGCTGTTCCCTCCCGGGGTGGGAGAGAGGGGAATTAGGAACTTAAATGCTGTTTGTTTAGCATTCCATGTACCGTTAATCTGCCCAAATGAAAGTGATGGAGCATTTCATTTCTTGGGTGTAATGGAGTCTTGAGGCCCGGGATTGGAGGAGAGTGGAATTGAATGTAGGGGTGAGGGGGCCTGTACTGAGGGCTCATCCATCTCCCTGCCTAGGAGGTGCAGCCAAACCTATTAGCACATTTATTTATTTAACAATTTCCTGAACAGGGAGCTCAGCTTGATTGCATTCGGATACAAATGTCAGTCTTTTAAATAGTTATTAAAATGGAGTCCTCTCTTGGGTCTGCCTCTCTGGGGTGAAGGAGGTGTGGCCTGCCACCATCTCCCGGAGCCTGGGCCTGGGTGGAGGGTGAGCCCCCATCGGAGGATTCTGCCAGAGGTGGACGTGTGTCCCCAGCAGACCTCCGGCCCCATCCCCTCTTCTGCTTTCCTCATCCCTTCGCTCACAGCTGTCTCGTCCCTCTCCAGCTGACCCTCATGACTCCTCATGCTTCTCTGTGCCCCCCACCCCAGCCCCAGCAGAGTTTGTCCAGCACCCCCAGTCCATCTCCAGGCCAGCCGGGACCACAGCCATGTTCACCTGCCAAGCCCAGGGTGAGCCGCCGCCTCACGTCACGTGGTTGAAGAATGGACAGGTGCTGGGGCCAGGAGGCCACGTGAGGCTCAAAAATAACAACAGGCACGTGTGGTGTGTGCTGGGCTGAGGCCTAGGAAGAGGCGGGAAAGGGGGCCTGGAAGGAGTGGCTTGGGCAGGCCGTGCACCTCCCGCCAGGGAACAGCACGAAATTGGGAGTCTGGAGACTTGGGTTTGAGTCCTGGGTCTGCCCCTAAACTTGCTGAGAGACCTCAGACAAGTCGTTTGTCTTCTGGAGGGGCTCAGTTTCTCCATCTCTCAACTGGGGAGATCTGGCTGACCTCGAAGGATGCTCTGAGAGGAGGAGGGGATCTGAGGCTCTCCCTCCCCCTGCAGCACCCTGACCATTTCTGGAATCGGCCCTGAAGATGAGGCCATCTACCAGTGCGTGGCCGAGAACAGTGCTGGCTCCTCACAGGCCAGTGCCAGGCTGACCGTGCTGTGGGCTGAGGGGCTGCCCGGGCCCCCTCTCAATGTGCGGGCGGTCTCCGTGTCATCCACTGAGGTCCGTGTGTCCTGGAACGAGCCCCTGGTCAACACCAAGGAGATCATCGGCTATGTCCTGCACATCAGGAAGGCCGCCGGTGGGTGGGGGCTGGGAGGGCAAGGCTGGCTCTGCAGCCTCTTCCCCCTCCACTGTTTCTCATCCCTGTCCATCCTGCAAGACCTGACCCAAGACCTTCCATTCTTTCTCCCCCCTGCACCCTGACTGCCCTCATTTCACCAATGCCGGTAGGACTCCTTCAGGCCCCTTACACGCCTCTGCCCTACCCCTTGCCTCCCCAGACCCCCCAGAGCTGGAGTATCAGGAAGCAGTTAGCAAGAGCACCTTTCAGCACCTGGTGAGCGACCTTGAGCCCTCCACTGCCTACAGCTTCTACATCAAGGCCTACACACCAAGGGGAGCCAGCTCAGCCTCCACCCCCACGCTGGCCAGCACCCTAGGAGAAGGTGAGGCCTGGGTGTGCAACACAAAACTGCAGATACTCGGGGTATTGGAGCAGACCCGCCATGCACACTTGTTCAGGTTGTGCACTGCACAGGGTGCCTGGCCCTGAGGCTCAGTGGGGGCTGGGTCTACCTGGAGGAAGGGGTGTCCTTTTCTAATTTGTGTAAAGGTGCTGTTGGAGCGAGCAGAGGTCATGGGTCAGAGGCCAGAGAGCTGTCGGGCTCCTGGGGTTCTGGGTCACAGATGGAAGGTGGAAGGTAGAGAGAGCTGTGAGTGCTCACATCTTGGCCTCCTTCTCTGCCTGCAGCCCCCGCCCCACCCCCGTTGTCCGTGCGGGTCCTCGGCAGCTCCTCCCTGCAGCTGCTGTGGGAGCCCTGGCCCCGGCTGGCCCAGCACGAGGGTGGCTTCAAGCTGTTTTACCGCCCAGCAAGCAAGGCCTCCTTCACCGGTCCCATCCTGCTGCCCGGGACCGTCTCCTCCTACAACCTCAGCCGGCTCGGTGAGGCAGGCGCAGCTGGGCTTGGGGAGCTGGGCAGGGGCGCAGAGGTCACCACTATTTCCCCACTTGGACAGAGCCACCCGGCGGGGGCTGGGACAGTGGCTGAGCCACCCTGCCTTTTCCCCAGACCCCACTGCAGTGTACGAGGTGAAGCTGCTTGCCTACAACCAGCATGGGGACGGCAACGCCACAGTCCGCTTCGTGTCCTTGAGGGGAGCCTCTGAGAGGACAGGTGAGGGTTGTGGATGAGGCGTGGAACTCAAGACTGGCTTGGGAAGGGAGGCCCGGGGCTGAGGGAAGAGGGGCGCAGGGATGAGGGAAGCTAGGAGGGTGGAGTAGTGCCTGCAGCCCTCAAGACCATAGGCTTAGACCTGAGTTCAAAGTTTGGCTGTGATCGCTTCTCAGCCTTTTGGCTACGATCAAGTGCAAAGTGTGGCTGTGCAACATTCTAGCTGTGTGACCTTGGGCAAGTTACATAACCTCTCTAAGCCCCAGTTTTCGCCTCTATAAAACAGGGATACTAATACCTACTTTATAGAGCTGTGGCGAGGATGAAATGGTCCGTGTAAAGTGTTATTCCCAGTATCTGATGCAATGTTAGTGCTCAATAACTGGTAAAAAGAATCAAAAAGTTTGGGGTGGGGTCCCATAGGCAAGGGCAAAGGGTATATGGACTTGGGGGTGGGAGCAGCTGAGGGAGAAGGAGCCCCCAAAGGCTGGGTGTCTGGGGGTGCTTCAGGCCAGGAGAGCCCCCGCCCCGAACCTATCCCTAACCCCCACCCCAGCCCTGAGCCCGCCATGTGACTGCCGCAAGGAG
Organism: Equus quagga; assembly: GCF_021613505.1. Lineage (NCBI taxonomy): Eukaryota > Metazoa > Chordata > Mammalia > Perissodactyla > Equidae > Equus > Equus quagga. The sequence continues at coordinate 58,980,641 of NC_060268.1, read as the reverse complement.
GAAGCCACCAACCAGACATCCACCACAGGCATCGTCATTGGCATCCACATCGGGGTCACCTGCATCATCTTCTGTGTCCTCTTCCTTCTGTTCGGCCAAAGGGGCAGGTGGGTCCTGGGCCGGGGAGGGGCTGGGCTGGCCCGGGGTGGGAGGGGCCTGGAGAAGAAGCTGCTGCAGGGGAAGGAGAGTTTGGGGCTCCTTGCATGTCCTTTTGTTCTTGCTCCCTCCCACATCCTTCCCCTAACTCTTGGCTCACCCCTCAGGGTCCTCTTGTGTAAGGATGTGGAAAACCAGCTCTCCCCTCCTCAGGGCCCTCGGAGCCAGAGGGACCCTGGCATCCTGGCACTGAATGGGGCAGGACGGGCAGAGCGGGGCCGGCTGGGCCGAGACGAGAAGCGTGTGGACGTGAAGGAGCTAGAGCAGTTGTTCCCCCTGGCTGGGGCAGTGGGACAGGCAGACCCCAGACCTAACCCCAGACCCACGGTGAGTGCCCTCACCTTGAGCAAACCTCCTCCTCCACGCTCTCACCACCTCCCAGTTCTGCCCTCTCTGTACATTGGTCGCAGGCCTTGGTCATCAGCCTTTCCCAACGCACAAAACTTAGGGCTGGTGTTTCTCTCTGTGCCCCTGAATGAGGCAGGAAGGCCTGGTGACCCTAAGCCTTGAGTGGGGTTGGATCCAGAGCCTGACCCTCTGGCTGGGGGTTCCTGGGCTCTGGCCTTCACGCTGACACCTGTGTGACCAGTCCTTTCCCCAGCAGGATCCTGCAGCCCCTGGCCTGTGTGAGGAAACCCAGTTCTCCATGCTGCCGCTTCAGGGGTTCGGCCTCCTGGAGGAGATGACGTCAGAGGCCAAGGCTCCCTGTGCGGGCTCTGCGGCTGTCCCGCTACCCCAGGATGCAGGCCCCGGCCTCCCTAGTGATGGACAGGTTGCCTGGCCTTCCATGGCACCAGTTGCCCAGCCAGCTCTCTCTGGACAGTAGACAGTGTCTGGCAGGCTCCAGTGGGGGGCAACCCCCCATTCTCAGGTCAAAGGCAAGATTTCTCCTGTCACGTGGGATTTGGATGGGGGCTTCCCAGCATTTCTGTCCTGACTGCCCCTCAGGTTGTCAAGACCTAAAGTAGTCTCAGCGGGAACCCCCCCAAGGACCTGGAGGGGACGCTGCAGGAGTCCCTGCTTTGGGCTAATGCCCCCTCACCTCTGCCTGGCACCCACGTGACTCGGAACTGAACTAATGTTTCCCTTCAAAAAAGAGAGAGAGAGAAGAGAGAGAAAGGTGAATTAGACTCCAAAAATACGCCCCTGCTGTAGCCGGGCCCTGACATGGTCATTCTCCGCCGACCTTGTTTTCTCAGGATGGATTGCTGCTGTTTTGGCTCTCAGCACCTACCTCAGCCGGAATGAATGTCCTTAGGGGCGGGGCCGAGGCCTCAGTCCCCCACCCCTGCAGAGCCCCCAATGCACTCCTACCTCAAGCCCGTTTAGGGGCCCTCCCTCTCCCTCCCCACATTATTGTCCAGAGTTTAAAAAAAAAAAAAAAAGGAAAAAAAAGCACTTCCCCGTTTCCAGGTGTGAAAGAAACCGTCTACCTCAAGGCTCGCTGGCTCTCCGGGCCGTGCTGTGTCACTGGACCCTCCCTCCTGGCTCCTCCTGCCCAAAGCACCCCCCCATCTCTCCCCCAGAGAGGAGGCCGGAGGCTAAATTACCAAGGGTGGGCCTCTCGGGGCCTACAGAAATAAAGATGAAATTGGTCAAAGAAAATGTGAGAAAAAGCCAAAAATGAGGAAATATAAATATATGAAATATAAATCATTGCTCCAAACTAGCTGCCTGCCAGCACACTGCCGGTCCTCTGTCCTGTCTTATTGTCTCGACTGTTCATTCCCATTTTGACCCTCTCAGCCAACTCGTCCTTGATTAGGATCCCGAGGACCCTCTCTCTGCCTGGGCCTCGGGGGGTGGGCGTCCCCCCCAGCCTGCCTCCTGTCGCTCCCAGACACGGAGGCCCTGGAGCGGGCTGGCCCCTGGAATGTACTGTGTGAGTGACGGGTGTGTGCGTGCATCAGGGGCGGGGGGTGGTCCCCAGCAGAGGCGCCCCTGCCCTCTGTCCCATGGGACACAGCCAGCTTGACCCACCTCCCGGACAGTGGAATGACCACTGTCAGCGGATGCGGCCGGAAGCTATTTTTATACAAGGTGTGTTTAAGGATTCATGTTCTTGTGACTTCTTGTTTCTCTTTCTGTTGTGTTGTTTTTTTGGAATACTTAGTTAAAGAAGAAAAAAAAAAAAAAACCAAGGAAACAAATGCTTATTTTTGGTTACACTCAGAAACATTTTTTTAAATATCAGAAAGAATACTTTTTTTTTTTTAAAGGAAAAAAAAGATGTGTATTCCTGAAGTATAAGATTAGACCACAAAGTCCCGGACCCCCAACCCTCTAGGGACCCCCACCCCAAACTTTAGTTCATTAGCTGAAGAAGGTAGACTGTGGTGTTTTCCTGGAAGACTGGAGTCGTGTCCGTGTGGACTCAGTGAAGGGCAGGTCGTTCCTTCTCCCAAATGCAGGGCCCATGCCGGGGGCCCCTCAAACCTCCTGGGCAGTGCCCCCTCGGTCCCCGCAGCGGCTTCTCTGCACCCCACTTCATCCTGGAACCCCTTCTCCTGTGGGAAGGGTGGGTCTGGGGGAGGAGAAGGTGGGGGGCCACCTGGCTTAACTTGACCCGACTTTTGTCACACTCTACTCATTTTGACTGAATAAAAGTCCTGTTGCCAAAGTGAACCTCGAGTCTTTTGATGGCTGCGTCAGGCCCTGGGGAAGGGGTGGGAGTGCAGGGGGCCAGGCAGACCCTCACAGGGTCAGAGCCCAGAAGGACAACAGCAGACCCTTATGTACCACTTACAGGCACCATGCGTGCGGGGTCTTCTCCACAGGTGGGGAGGTTCCTGGGTCCTCATGACCACCCTGGGAGGTAGACATTCTATCTATCATTATCTCCATTTTACAGATGACGAAACCAAGAAAGGCTAAGAGAAATGAAGGAAATGTCCAAAATCTCACACAGTTTGCATCCAGGCCAGGTGGCCCAGTCCCAGGGTCGGCATTCCAACCACTGCTCCTCCAGCCACTGCTCCGTGCCTCCTTCAGACCAGTCCTTCAGCTCTGTTGTGACTGTCCGCAAGCCTGGGGCTGGGCAGGGCTATGTGCCTTTCATGCATTGTCTCGAGGAAGGACTTTTTTCCTCCCCATCCTAAAGTTGAGGAAACTGGGGGTCTGACCTAGCGACTCTTTCCAGGGCACACAGCCAGAACTCCTGGCCAGGCCTCTCCATTCCTCCCTGTCCTCGCCTTAGTCCAGGCTCCTGAAGCCAGGTGTCTGGGGCTGCCAAGGCTTAGGATCAGCCAAGAGAAACTTGGCTTAAAGGTGGTTGTACTGACAAAGATCTGGAGATCTTAGCGAGCCTCAAGCTTAGTTAGAGGCAATGGTGTGATGGGACTACTTAGAATGTCAGTGTCCCCTCTGCTGCTGGAAGGGACAGCCAGGGCTCACCCCTGGGAGGCCCGGCTGGTCTGGAGGGCCAGGTTCTGTAACCAGAGACACCTTTTGAGAGGAACAAACCAGGATAGTGGTTTGCAAGCAGAGTTCTCCGGCTGTGGCTAGGGGTGTGGGGGGTTCCACTCTCCTTGCCCACCCTCACCCAGAGCAGCTCCACTTTTCTCTCTCTGATGTTGGACTCTTCCTGAGATTTCACTTGAAAACAGGGTTCTGCTCCTAAAAGAAGGTTTGAAAGCCTCTGATCTGGCCCTTCTGGAAGAGGCCTGCAGGGATGGTTGGGGCCAAGGTCAGGCCAGAAACAGTGATGGTGCTGTGGATGCTGAACTGAGAAGAGAAGCCTGAGGCCGTCATGGTACCTGTCCTGCGTCTCTAGGGAAGTGGTTGATTTGCCCCGATTTTCCCAGAGGAAAGAACTGAGCCCAAATAGAGATATAATATATCATCTTTCTTTACAGAGAACTTCGCAGCACAGAAATTCCTCAACAACTCCAGCCATCCAAGGGCTGTCTGGGGGCAGGTGGATTTGCCATCCGTTAAGTGGACCCTGCAGGGGGTGAGAGGGTAGGTCAGGACCTCCAGGGCCCCTGTCTCCTCCAAGAGTCCAAGATGCTGGTACCTTCCCCAGGGAGGATACCACCTAATATGACCCATGAAGATGTATGCAAATTGCACACAAATTCCATGCAAATAGAGGCAGGGCCTATTCTAACAAAGTCCTGAGCCGGCTACAGCAGAGGGAGAAGCAGAGTTCCAGTTACGGAGTTTAGCAGAAATAGGTGGCAAAGCTGAGTGGCCTGGCTGGAGTCTGGGTCCTGGAATCTCAAATAGTCTAGAGGCCTCTGGCTAAAGACACCCCTCCCACACACCCACACCTCCACACCCCCACTGACACACTATCTTTGGGTAGAAAGCAGCAGCAGCCAGGGCTTGCAGTCTGCTCCAACCGTCTGACGCTCTGCACAAACCACCTCACGACTGAGGGGTTGGAAGTAAGACTTCTTTTGCTCAGGAATCTGCAGTCTGGGCTGGGCTCAGCAGGACAGCTGTGTCCACTCCACTCGGCATCAGCTGGGGCAGCTTGAAGCCTAGAGGCTGGGATCATCTGATGGCTTGCTGGCTCACGTTGATGCCGGCTTCGTGCCCCAATACCCACATGCAGCCTCTCTGTGTGGCCTGGGCTTCCTCACAGCATGGTGGCTGCCTTCCAAGGACAAGCTCCTGAGAGAGAGAGCCGGGTGGAAATTGCATCATCATTTCGAACCTAGCCCTGGACATCACACAGTGTCACTTCTGCCATCTTCTTTCTATTCGTTAGAAGCAAGTCACCAAACCTGGCCAGCTTCCAGGGCAGGGAATTCAATTCCACTTTTGGATGGGAGTAGAGTTGAAGTTGTGGATGTGTTCTAAAGCTATCACAGGACCACTCCAGAGGGACAGGTGGAGAACGAGCTGGAAACCTGGGTGAGCAGGAAAGCCCCCCCTAAAAGCCCTGGGGGTGTGATGGGGGCGAGGACCCAGCCTGAAGGGGCTGCTGCTGGGGCCGCAGGAGGATGGGGGGCTGCCGCCTCCCACGCCAGGCCCTGTCTGTGGGTCTCATCCTATCATTAGTGAAGATCAGTCTGAGGTCCAGTCCTGAGGCTCCAGGGAGGGGGGACCAGGCCTCTGTGAACACCCGGAGAGGGGCTTCTCCACTGCCTGCTCCCCCTCCTCGTGCAGTGAGGAGTGAGGGCCAAGGGCAGCGGGCACAAGCCTGAGACCCCCCACCACCTAGGCTGGAAGGGATCACTGACCCCTCGTGAGACAGACAGGCGACTGAGAGCCCATGAGGGCAGGAGCTGCTCAAGGTCACAGGGAAGTTAGAGGCAGAGCCAGGGCTGACGCCCAGGACAGCCACATGGGGCCCTTTCCAATGAACCCAGCCAGGCCACAGTCAGACTCTTGGAACTGGGCTGAACTCCAGAGAGCAGAGGGGAGGGAGAGGGACCAGAATGAGAGTGGGAGTGTGAGTGTGGTGGGCAGGTGGGCTATTACCTGGAGACTGGGGGTGGGGCAGTGAGAGGAGTCAACTTGCTCAAGACAGGGGGGATCTGGGTTGGAAATAGGAAATAGGGGAGTGGGAACAACCAAGGATGGGGGTCTGTCCTAAACTCTGGGTTCAGGTTAGAGTTAGGGAGGAGGACATCTAGACCCATGCCCCTCCCACAAAGAGGTATTACCGGGACTGATTCCGGAGCTCTGTCACTCCACTGGGCTCTCACGGAGCCCTCTGGGGCAGGGAGGAAGGGGGAGAGGAGAGGCTGAGAGAAGCGCCCAGGGAGGAACTGCTGACCATGGAGGGAAGTGCCTTGCTCCTTGGACTCAAGAGAGATGTACGTAGGACTTGGAGCTCCCAAGGACACCGATGGCCTGTTGCTCACCCTGTGCCCTGTGCCCACTGCCCTGGCCATCACTCTGAAATGCCCACAGTCTGGCCCGACCCTGCCCCTCACAGTTTCTTCTCACCTCTGTGCCTCTTTCTCCAGAGCTTTCTCACCAGCTCTCTCCCCCAAATGCCCTTGACATCCTGTGCTGCTAGGTCCCTGCATTTGTCTCCTTGCCTCATACTCTGGCTCCCCACTGGATGAACTTGTGTCCCCAGCACCCACTTAGTAACTGTTTGTTGAAAGAAGGCATGCAGGAACAGGATGTCCAACTGGAATGCTGGGGACACTGTTGTGAAGCTACAAATAAAAAACCCTTGGACCAAGCCCTGGCTAGTATGGTATTGTCTTGGGCTAAGCAATGGAAGAAAGCATGCAGTCATCTCTCTTGTGGCCACCAAGTCCCCAGCTATTAGGGCTGAGACCAGGATGGGGAGAACCAGGGTCCTGGAGGAGTGGGGAACGGTGAGGATTTCCCTTCCATGCCCCTCTCAGGTGCCATCTCATGGAGGACCTTCTCCAACTCCAGCTGGTGGCTCAGCTGGCCACATACCTCAACCCTTTGCCATCTGGGAGCTAGCCCAGAGCTCCCACCCTGTTGGTGAGAGTGATGAGTTCTGTCTCCTAGAGGGAAGCATGGTGTCCTCTGGAGCTGAGAAAGTGGTGGCCCTGGTCCACAGTGTGGACATTAGAGTCTTACTGAGGTGCTTTGAAGCCCAAGGTCTGCCATTTCCTAGTCGTGTGACTGTGAGCAAGTGATTAACTTCCTTAGGCCTCAGTTTCCTCACCTGTAAAATAGGAATAATGTGCCCCTACCTCAAAGGGTTGTTGACCCAGCTGGCTTCTTTGCAGAAATCGATAAGCTGATCCTAAAATTCATATGGAAAATGCAAGGGACTCTGAATAGCAAAAGAATCTGGAGAACAAAGAACAACGTTGGAGGACTCACACTTCCTGATTTCAAAACACTACAAAGCTACAGTAATGAAGACACTGTGGCAGTGGCATAAGGATAGATACATAGATCAGTGGGATAGAACTGAGAGTCCAGAAATAAACCCTCACATTTGTGGTCAGTTGATTTTCAACAAGGATCCCAAGATCAATCATAAGGGAAGAAGAGACTTTCAACAAATGGTGCTGAGACAACTGGATATGCACATGAAAAAGAATGAATCTGGACCCCCCTCCTCACACCATGTAAAAAAATTAACTCAAGGGGCCACTCCAGTGGCACAGCAGTTAAGTTCACACATTCTGCTTTGTCAGCCTGGAGTTCGCCAGTTTGGATCCCGGGTGTGGGCCTACACACTGCTCATCAAGCCATGCTGTGGTAGGCATCCCACATATAAAGTAGAGGAAGATGGACACAGATGTTAGCTCAGGGCCAGTCTTCCTCAGCAAAAAGAGGAGGATTGGTAGCAGATGTTAGCTCAGGGCTATTCTTCCTCAAAAGAAACAAAACAAAAATTAACTCAAAATGGGTCAAAAACCTAAATGTAAAAGCTAAAACATAGAAGAAAACATAGACATGCATTTTTGTGACCTTGGATCAGGCAACAATTTCTTTGATATGACACCAAAAGCATAAGCAATAGAAGGAAAAAAATAGACAAACTGAACATCATCAAAATTCAAAGCTTTTTAGCTTCAAATGACATCATCAAGAAAATGCCAAGACAACCACAGAATGGGCGAAAATACATGCAAATCATATCTCTGATACGGGACTTGTATCCAGAATATATAAAGAACTCTTACAATTCAATAAGAACGACTCAATAATAAAAAGACAAGGAACCCAATTAAAAAATGGGCAAAGGATCTGAATAGACATCTCTCCAAAGAAGACATACAACTGGCCAATAAGCACATGGAAGAAATAAAAACTAAAACCACAGTGAGATGCCACCTTACTCCCACTAGGATGGCTAGAATCAAAAAGTCAGATAATATTAAGTATTGTTGAGGATGTGGAGAAACTGGAACCCTCACACACTGCTGGTGGGAATGTGGAGCTGCACAGCTGCTGTGAAGAACACCCTGTCAGTTCCTCACAAGCCTGGACATATAGTTACTATATGATCTAGCAGTTCCATTCCTAGGCGTATACACAAGTAAAATGAAAACATGTTCACACAAAAACTTGAACACCAATGTTCATAGCTGCATTACCCATAATAGAAAAAAAGTGGAAAAACCCAAAAAGTCCATCAGCTGATGAGTAGATAAACAAAATGTGGTATATCCATAGAATAGGATATCATTTATCAGGATAATGGATGAACGCTGAAAATATTATGCTAAGTGAAAGAAGCCAGTTCCAAAGGTCCACATATTGTATGATTCCATTTATATGAAATGTCCAGAATAGGCAAATCTGTAGAGACAGAAAGTAGGCTGGTGGTTGCCTAGGGCTGGGGGTTGGAGGGGAATGAGGAGTGACTGTTAACGGGCACAGGGTTTCTTTTTGGGATGATGACAATGTTCTAAAATTGACTTTGGTGATGGTTGCACAGCCCTGTGGATATACTAAGAACTACTGAATTGCACATCTTAATGGGTGAATTGTATGGTATGCAGATTACATCTTGGTAAGGCTGTGATTTAAAACAAAGTTGCTGAGAGGACTCGATGAGTTCATAATAAGTGACGTGCTCCGTTGAAGTGTCCAAACCATCCCATTGTTACAGGCAGAGAAACTGGGGTAGGCAGTTCAAAGTGACCCAAAGTGGAGGGTGGGGGCGGGATAAAGAAGAAAGCGAGCTGGAAGCGACCTCTGCACCTGGCCTGGCCTCCCTGGAGAGGAGGGAGCCTCTCGATGCAGCCTCCCAGCCTAGAAGCTCTAGCTCCTGCGAGAAGGGTTGTGACTGGAGGGTTTTGCTGCCACCCTGTGGAATCAGCAAGAATTACAGATATGGGGATTAAGGCCTCATCCCTACCCACCTCTGAGTGAAGCTAGAAGTTAAGACGTGCTCAGCTCCATACAGGAGAGAGACAGACACAGCCCTCAATGAGCTGAAAGTATAGGCTTGAATAAAAATAATGGCAATTTGTCCAAATACGTCCTTGGATGGGTACCAGCAACGAGATGGGGAAACAGAAGAAAATGGGATCCATTGAAGTCTGAGATTAAGAAGGCTTTGAAGAGGAGTGGAGAAGGGGAAAGGGAATCCAAGGCCAAAGGCACAGCATGGGCAAATGCTTGGAGGTGTGAAAGTGCATGGTGAGACCACTGAACAGCCAGGAGGCTGTCATTTGCTGCATGGGGCCTGACACTTAGTAGATGCTCGAAAGATGTGTATAAGTGAATGATTACCAGGTTTCCAGAGCACACGCTTTTTGCATGGTTGATATGTCTGGAGAAAGCCTTACATGACTTTCTAGGTGTAAAAGGAACCAGTGAGAGGGTCAAATAGTCTGTAGCTTCCTCAAGGAAGGGGAAAGAGCCCCTATGGATTCCTTAGGGCCCCAGTGATGATGATAGTTCAGTCATTACCTCTTGTGGTGTTTTATAGAGCACCTCCACATTACCTCATCTGAGTCTTCTCCCTGCCTTCTAGTGGGCAGGGCCGGACTTACTCTCATCCTCCTGTTGAACAGATGAGAAAACCGAAGCCCAGAGAAGTGACATGGTGGAGCTGGCCTCCTCGTGCTAAGCCCATGCTGTCTGCTGACTCGTTGTCTGTGTATGGAGGAGAAGAGGGCAGGAGGACTTGGGGAGGGGAGGTCTAAATTGGCTGAGAATTTCTTTTTGAATATTGAGGAAAGACCCAGGAATGTCAGACCCTGGAGTAGAAGGTTGGGCATGTCCTAAAATGCAGGTTGGATCAGGAACCTGTCATACCTCCCCACTGCTCCCAGAGCAGTCCAATGCCTTTAGCCCGGCATTCAAGGCCCCTCACAAGAGGCAGCATAGGCCAGTGGTTAAGAGCATAGGCTCAGGTTTGTAATCCCCGCTGAACCACCGTCTGGCTGTAAGGGACCTAGTGGATGTCCCTTAACTTCTGATGCCATCGTTTCTTCCTCTATGAACTATGGATAAGGATGGCACCTACCTCAGAGGTTGTTGTGAGCAGTAAACAAGTCAGTTATGTAAAGTACTTAGGACTTTGGTTGCTAGTATTTTATTTATTTTTTTCTTAGGAAGATTGGCCTTGAGCTAACATCTGTGCCAATCTTCCTCTACTTTGTATGCCATCACAGCATGGCTTGATGAATGGTGTGTAGGTCTGCGCCTGGGATCTGAACCATGAACCTAGGTTGCCCAAGCGGAAGGCAAACTTAATCACTATGCCACCGGGTTGGCCCCCTCTTGCTTGCTATTATTACTATTAATCAAAGCAGAACCTAACCTTTTACTTCTGTCATCATCTCCAATCTTCCAACTTGGGATTCTGGCTTCTCCGGAACATACCATGCACAGTGGTGCCTCCAGGCCCTTCTGCACACTGTTGCATCAGCCTGGAATAATACTCCTCCACCGTCCCTTCTTTCCAGATCCTTCCAAACATTGCCTCCTCCTGATGTCTTCCCCGGTCCTCTCCAGCTAGAACTGCTTCCCTGGCCTTTGCCCTTCCTCTGCACCTGGCTTAACCTTCTCTTACAGAACTATTTCCTTCTGCAGCATAATACGCACAAGACGTACGCCTGTCGTCCCTGCTTGGAGTGGGGTGTGAGTTTCCTAGGGACAGCCATGGCATCTTCTCTCTTTATGGCCCGCCAAGCGCTGCCATGAGGAGCTCTGAATACTCGATAAATGTTTGCAGAAAGAAAGCAAGAGAGCAGGAGAAAGAAGATGGAGGGAGGGAGGGAAGGAGACAGAAAGAAAAGATGAAGAGAAAGAGGAGAAGGATGAGCGGTGAACTAGAGATGAGGCCAAAAGAGACTTTAAGAGAAACCAGCCCGGCTCCACTTACCTTCTAGCAACTTCAGGAAAAGAACACGGAGACTGGAGACTGGGTAATTCGTCTCTTCCTTGGCTTTTATTTGCATTCCTTGAGCCGTGGCATTGAAACACACTTTGGAAACCTCAAAGTGGCCCTGGACTTGCTATTTAGGCCCCTACTCAATTTCCTCATCTGTAATAGAGATAATAATGGTACTTGTCTAATAGGGTTGTTATGAGGTTCAAATAAGAAAATAGCTGGAAAATCCTCGGCACCTGGTCCATAGTAAGCACTCGATAAATGCTGTGTATTATGATGGTGATGGTTCAGTGCTTCTAAGAATTTCAGACATGTCCGAATAAAGGGCTGCACACTGCTGGGAGGGGAGGTGCTTCCTGAGCTTGGAGAGATGCCTATTGTCCTAGAGCCCAGCCCAGTGGTCTCATAGAGGTCACACAGTACCCCCCAGGGCTTCTCATTCACCCCCCCCAACAAGATACACAATAAAGACTCCTGATTGCTTGATTAAAGGAAGCGGATACACAATTAATTTCAATTTTAGACTTAACTCCCCCACCTTTCAAAAAGAATTGCACACCCTATTCCAATTTACACACTGAACAAACATGGAATTTTCCAGCGGGTTCTGAAGCCTTTGAAGTGACCAGACCAGACTACTGATTTATTTCCAACTAACCTCTCTCTTTGAACCCAGAAGGGTCAAGGTTAATTATATAATAAAACACACTGTGCCCAGCTGCCCCCTCGAAGGCCACAGAGAGCCCCCAGACCTTTCTGAGCCTGTGAGTGGTGGATCATATTTCTGATCCCTTCCCCGCATTCATTTCCTTCATCAGGGCCCATTAAGAGGAAGGAAAAAAACCCAACTCCCTCATTTCCTCCCTGAGAGATAAATTTTAATTTGCTGGAAACCAACAAAGGGGATCTAAGCCATGTTTCCAGGCTGTACCCAGCGGTTAAAAAAATCTTGCTGGGAGCACCTATTCTGGGGCTGGCTGGGAAATGGGGTAGGGGTGGGGGTGGCGGAGGGAAGAAAAGGGTTGCAGACCCCCGAGGGTACCTCTCCCACCCAAGGGGGAAGGGATCCCCAAGGGATCGGCTCTGCAGATGCTTCCAGGTCCCCATTAAGCTTCCATGCTGGCTCAAGTGTGTTAACCACTGGCCCCGCTTCTCCTGTGTGCGCTCAGTCAGCCCTCAACACTGTCCAGGGTCCAACCAAGACTCGCCCCCTCTCTTGGCTGTCATGTCCCTTTCCTCTCCCCTGAGCCCCAGACATCCTTGATTTTGCTGACATTGACATTTCTGAAGGGACAAGGTCAGTCGTCCTGCAGAGTGACCCACAGCGTGGATTTGTCTCATGTTTCCTCCTGACTAGTTAGAGAGTCAGATAATATTTTTGCCATAAACAGTTCCCATGTGATGCTGTGTCCTTTGTAGGGCATCACATCTGGAGGCCCATCATGCCAGCTGTTTTTGGGGAGGGATCCCGGATTTTCAGCTCAAAGGCTGGCGCTTGTCCGCTGCCTCCCAGAGGTTTCCTGCATGGAGGGAAGGCATGCAAATGGTTCTCCCTGGGGGCGCCCTTAGCATTAGCTACAGGAGGAGCATGCTCTCTGGGACTCTTCCAACCCCACAGATTGCAGCCTAGAACCTTGGGAGCAGGTCCGCTCAACCCAGCCAGAGATGCCTTTCCCCAGTTCTTCTGGCTGGAGCATCCTGATGTTTGCATCAAGGCCCAACCCCCATGTCCCCACCTCTGCCAGGCCTTCGTGACTCTCAGGCAGAATCCCTGATCCCGCCTCTGCTTCCACAAACCTGTGTTTCTGCCTCGTTGCATGATTTGTCTCAATGTAGTAGAGGTCACTGTGGAGCTCTTACTGTCCCCGTGTGTCCAGGGCCCAGCCCAGTGCCCACCATAGAAGGTTCTCTATCCATATTTGCCAAATAAGTTGAACTCAAATAAAACCAGTCTGCCTCTTGGTCAGTCTCAGTTTTACATGTGAAAGAAAAGTCCAACATCCGAATTGCAAAGCTGTTTGAGTCTTTGCTGAACAGCCTGGGAGAGGTGTGGAGGATGAATTATATCACATGTCATACACTCCAGAGGTATACATAGTCTCTTTGCCCATCTTTCTCCCTATCATTTCACGGCTCCTCCTTCACCTCCAAACCTCTTTTTTCTTTCCCCAACTCCAGTCTATAGTGGATTTTCATTCATTCTTGCCCAAATCCCTTCTCCCTCTGAATCAGTTTGGTTCTTCAAGTAGCTCTGCGCCTTAAACATTTTTTTTTTATTAAGTCAAACAAACTATACACAAAAACATTCCCCTTTAGGGGCCGGCCTGGTGGCGCAGCGGTTAAGTGCACACATTCTGCTTCGACAGCCCAGGGTTCACTGGTTCGGATCCTGGGTGCGGACGTGGCACTGCTTGGCTAAACCATGCTGTGGTAGGCGTCCCACATATAAAGTAGAGGAAGATGGGCACGGATGTCAGCTCAGGGCCAGGCTTCCTCAGCAAAAAGAGTAGGATTAGGCAGCAGATGTTAGCTCAGGGCTAATCTTAAAAAAAAAAAAAAACCCAAAAAACATTCTCATTTGAAAAAAAAAGTAAAAGTGTTTTGTAAGTCCCCACTCAACCCTCCCAAGGGAGACCCTTCCCAGGGGTAATAATTGTTAGCAGCTTAGGGTATCCTTCCAGGCCTTTTTCTATGTAATTATGGACTTCCATAAGCACCTAAGTCAAATATAAGGTAGACTAAATAATGCCGCTTATATTTTCAAAATGCCCCCTGCGGAGCTGGCCCTGTGGCCGAGTGGTTAAGTTCGCGCGCTCAGCTGCAGGCGGTCCAGTGTCTCGTTGGTTCGAATCCTGGGCGCAGACATGGCACTGCTCATCAGACCACGCTGAGGCAGCGTCCCACATGCCACAACTAGAAGGACCCACAACGAAGAATATGCAACTATGTACCGGGGGGCTTTGGGGAGAAAAAGGAGAAAATAAAAAAAAATCTTAAAAAAAAAAAAGTTTCCGATTTCCAGTGCTGCAGTGGACATCCTTGACCGGTCTCCCCGTGCTCGTTGGCTTGTATTTCTGTAGAGTAGGACCGAGGGCATTTGCCGGTCCTGGGGCACGTGCGTGGGGAATCTAACCGCACCGCCCAGCGACCCCCCTGCGTGACCGGGGGCCCCCTCTCCGCCAGCAGTCTCTGAGAGGACGGGGGCTGTTTTTGTCTTGCAGGGGCAGCTTCCTTCTCTTCCAAGGCTGCTCTGAGGATCAAAGAGAGAATCCGGGAGCTTTGCCCATCAATAAACACCCAGTTCGCTCCCAGCTAGCCCCATCCATCGATCTCAGCTTGATCTTGATCCAGTTTCTCTGGGTCCCTTTTTCTCCCTGTCCCCAGTCCCTGGCCATCTCCCGGATCCTCTTGCCCACCCACCTGCCTCTCCGCCTCTCCGGTTCTCCACAGCCAGGCTGGACAGTGGCCCCGGGAGCCAGCGCTGGGGGTGAACGTGCAGCGCCCGCCGGGGCCAACTTCCCACTCAAGCGCCCGCCCTCTGCTCCGGCCCAAAGCGGGACAGGTCGCAGGTGTGCTGGGGAGCGCGGCCCTCCCGGGAACGCCGCCGCTGCAGCCAGCGCGGGTCACAGCGACCTTGCCAACTGTGCCCCGTGCATGCATTATTCATTCAAGAACATTAACTAACTGTTTAAAAGATCTAAATCACAAAGCAACAAGTAACACCACCATAATGAAATGGTCGTGTAATAAAAATAAAACACATGTACAGAAATACTTAGCATGGGAAATTTTTAAATTAAAAATAAAACATGTCTCTTTCCACCTTCCTGCAACTCTCTTAACTGAGACCCTCTTTTTTTCCTTTTGTTTTGATTCAGATCTACAGAGTGGGCCAGTGCCTGATTTTAGTAATGTATATTAGCTCCCTTCTACAGCACAGACTAGGGGCCAAGCACCCATTTTAATACACTTAATACTAAACCTATACTATTATCATCATGCCCGCTTCACAGATGAAGTACCCGAGGCACAGAGAAGTTAAGTAACTTGCTCTAGGTCACACAGCTAGGAAGTGAAGTGGAAGAGCTGGGATCAGAAGCCAGGAAGTGTGGCTCCAGGGCCTGAGTGGTAACCACTGAACACACTGCCTTTCAGCTTTACTGTGGGCGTACCAACCCCGCCATTAGGCACACACGCTTGTTTCCCAAAACACTATTCCTTTTCTGTTATTTCACTTTTATCTCTTGATGACTCTGTGAGGGAAGGGAAGACCCAACGTAGAGATGGGAAAACTGAGGCTCAGAGAGAGATCGCTCAGCGTCACAGCAGGATGGACACATTTCATCTCAAGAGGAAATGGGAAGGAAAAGAAGAGCCATGCCCACAGTTCGATGTTCTTACCAGACTCTACAGTATCGGTCTGACCCCTTTTAAATTAAGATGTAAAAAGAAAAACTCCCTAAGCCTGTCCCCACTCACCTCCCTTTATTCATCTCCCCTCCCCCACCTTCTTCCCTCCTCTTCCTGTCTTTCTTTCCTTCTCTCCTCCTTCTAGTCAGACATCCATTCATCCCTTCAAGAAACATTTTCTTTACTAATTAATTAATTAATTTTTCATTTCTGTAACATTGGTTTATATCAAGAAACATTTCTTGAGCCCAGGAGGTGCCAGGCTCTGGGATAAATGCCGGGGATACAGATGTGGATGCTGGGGTTCTCCCCGGGGAGGGCCAATAGCCAGTCAGTTCCTGTCATCTGCCTGCTGCCAGTTGTCCACCCGTGTCACTCCTGCTCTCCCTCCCCCTTCCCAGTCAGCGACAAGTGCCATTACTCTGTGGGAGATACTGGAGAACGATGAAGACTCATGAAATATTAGTGAGCGGGAGCCGGCAGTGGGGACCCAGAGCAGACATCTGCACAGGAAAGTTGGCATCCAGTGCCTGCTGGCTGCTCTTGAAAACCAGGCTGCGGTTCTGTGGGCTCAGCCCGCCCAGAGAGGCTGACACACCTGGGCCAGCAGGATGCCCCGTGCCCAGCCTCACAGACACACCCCAAGAAATGGCAGTTGGCGACTCAGGGCACAGAAGTGGGCAGATCCCCAGACTTGGTGAAGCCAAGTAGCACACAGCACTTGGGATAAGTGTGTTAGTGTATGTGGGTGTGTGCATTCATGTGTGAGTGTGCGCCGGTGTGCTTGTGAATGTGTGTGGGCGTGTGCCAGCATGTCTGGCTTGGCTGTCTTGGCGTGACCACGCAGCCCTGCTTTGGCCCTGCCGTGTCTCTCATCCCCACAGGGAGCAGTGTCTCCATGGGCCCTAGTGGGAGCAGCTGTGCAGCTGGAGGCAGGGGCAGTTCTGATCACAGTCAGCGCCCGTTGGCTTCTGTCACACTCTTATCTCCACTCCCCTGAGCCCAGAGTGTAGCATCACAAAATGCCAGGGCCTGGAGGGAAATTTGGACATTATCTAATTCACCCCTCCCCTGACAAATGGGGAGGCCAAGCCCAGAGAGGGCAGTTGACTGGAGGAGGTCACCCAGCCCATTAGTGGCAGAGCCAGGGCGAGAACCCACATCTCTCCACCCGCTATCATGCTCTTGCCACAACCCCACTGCCCACACTTTTGTCTGCCTCACAGTCTGCAGATCATAGACCAACAGTCCCCAGGCTGGGGCTGAGGACACTCAGCACTGGGGAGGGTGGTCCGGGAGGCAGGAACTGCTTCAGTCCACCCACGGCTGGGCCTTGACCCCCTCCCCTTGGGCTGGCGTTAGCCCGGTCCTGGGAGACAGCTTTGGTCTCCTCATGCTGATCAGAACTCCAGTTGGTGGGCAAATATGCTCTTGATTCATTACAAATGGGAAATGACTAAATTCTTGCTTGATAAACACAGTGGCAAAACTCACTCAGTATGTGGTGTTCAGGAGAAGAAATAGTAAACTGTGCCTTCGATGAGAGTCTTGGGAAGGTTTGCGGAATGAAGGGGGAGGATGACAGGATAACAGGAGTCCTGGGAGACTGAACCTGAGCGGTTTTTGGTCTCGTCATCAAGAGGAAGGGTCAGAAGTCCCCTGTGTCACCTCAGGAGGAAAACTACCTTTGAGGGAATCAAGAGGCTTCTCCGTGACAGGGAGGAGGCTTCCTAGACAACAACCCAGTTGTTCTGGAAAGGGGGCGTAATTAGAATTCCTATGTGTTCTGGAGACCATCCCAGGGCTGCCCGTAGAAAGGGATCTTGGGGGGAGCCTCAGAAAGGAGAGGCAGCTGGGCCTTGCTGGTGTGGGATCCCGGGGTGGGGGGGCAAGGGCTGGGGGCGGCAGTGATTCTGGCTGTGTGGTGACATGGCCCCCCCACAGTGCTGATTTGGGCTCTGAGGAAACAGAGGGAAGCAAGCACCTGGGGCTGCCTTCTCGGCTCTGCCCACGCGGAGCACCAGGGAGGGATCCCTTCACCCTTCACCCCCCAAGACACCCAAAGTGAGGTGCTGTCACTGAGGTCCCCGTCCTTAGCATCCTAGAGGTGCTGCTTGCACAGGGAAGTGGCACGGGCAACGTCAACATGTGAGAGCAGCATCCACAGTTCTGCCTGCAGGCCCTGGCTGGACAGCGGGGCTTTGGTGTGGCAGGCACAAGTCGCCTCAAACCTCCAGCGTGTGGAGCAAATGTGGCGAGTGTGCACGTGCGTGTGTGTCTGCGTGTGTCTGAGCTGGGTTCTTGTCTCCTTTGCCTCCGCCTGTGTGGAGCAGATCACACCTGTTACTGAAGACGCAGGGAGGGCCCTGCAGGGCGCCACTGCGTTGCTGCCTAGTTTGGGAACATTAGAGCCATGTTTTAGTTTGTATATCTGCCTCTCACCACCCCCCGTGAGGCAGGCGGGGGGACACTTGCCTCCATTTTCTCACAGACGACTGGCTCCTCTTGAGGACGCTCAGTGGGACGTTGCCTTCCTCTGCAGCTCCCTTCCGCATTTTCTGAGACCTAGTGTTTCCACGGGCCCGGGCCAGGGGCTACAGGAAGGACAAGACTGAGGCTGTCGGGAGGAGCTTCTAGTGTGGAGGGAAAGCCAACACAGAAGGACAAGGAAGACATCCAGCAGAACATGAGAACCTGGGTGGGGAGACTGAAATATCACTGCGGTGGGGGTTTAGGAAAGGCCAGTCTACATCTTTTCCTTTTCCAAATGACTTATTTTATTTTAAGGATTGGCCCTGAGCTAACATCTGTTGCCAATCTTCTTTTTTCTTCTTCTTCTCCCCGAAGCCCCCCAGTACCTACTTGTATATTCTAGTTGTAGGTCCTTCTGGTTCTACTATGTGGGACGCCACCTCAGCATGGCCCGATGAGCGGTGCCATGTCCATGCCCAGGATCTGAACCAGTGAAACCCTGGGCCACTGAAGCCCAGTGCACGAACTTAACCACTCGGCCATGGGGCCGGCCCCTCCAAATGAATTTTAATATCAGCTTGTTGAATGCCACAAAAATTCCCCTTGAAACAACAGAAAAACTACAAAGAAAGTAAGCAGAAGAATATAATTGAAGATATAAGCAGAAATTAGTGTGGAAAAAAAAGATACGCTAGAAAAGATCATCAAAGTTCAAATTTGGCTTTTTGAAAAAGAACACTAATAACACTGACAATTTCTGGCAAGATTTATCAGATTAAAAAAAAACGAAGGCAAAAACAAATAATATTGGGAATGAAAAAAGGGACATAACTACAGATACTGCTGAGACTTAAAGGATAGAGAAAATAATGAACAACTGTGTGCCAATAAATTTTAAAACTGCAGAAAATGTACATATTCCAACTATACATGTAACTTAGAAAAGTGACTCAGGAAGAAATAGGACACCTGAATGTCCTATGACTAAGGAAGACACGGATCTCTAGGCCTAGAGGGCATCACTGGCAAGCATTCAAGGAACAGATCACTCCATCAGTTACAAAATCTCTTTCAGAGGTTAAAACAAAGAGGAAATACTTCCCAGCCCATGTTATGAGATTTTACATCCTTGATAATAAAACAAGACAAGGACAGTACAATGAAGTAATATTTTACAGGCCAGTCCCACTAGAGAATTTAAATATAAAAGTCTAATCACAATATTAGCAAACTGAATCCAACAATGTTTAAAATTGTAATATGATCAAGTTGAGTTTTGCAATGGATTGAATGTTTGTGACCTTCTTTCTCGAATTCATTTGTTAAAACCCTCGTTCCAATGTGGTGGTATTAGGAGGTGGGGGCCTTTGGGAGGTAATCAGGACATGAGGGTGGAGCCCTCATGAATGGGATTAGCGTCCTTATAGGAAGAGGCCAGAGCGCTTGGGTTTTCCTTTTCCGCAGTGTGAGGACACAGGAGGTCAGCCATCAGCGACCTGGAGGAGGGCCCTCACCAGAACCCAACCACGCTGGCGCCTGATCTCAGACTCCAGCCTCCAGAACCGTGAGAAATAAATTTCTGTTGTTGAAACCACCCAATTCATGGTATTTTGTTGTAGCAGCCTGAGCTAACTAAGGCAAGATTATTCTAGAAATGCAGGATTGGCTCAACATCTGGAAATCAATCAATGCCATTCACCATATTAACAAACTAAGAGAAAAGCCATAGGATCATCTTAATAGATGCAGTAAAACTCTTAGTAAACTGAGAATATAAGCAAACATTCTCTACCTGTAAAAGGTATTCAATACTTAGAAGAAACATCAGACTCAATGGAGAAGCATTTCTTTTAAAATCAGGCATAAGAAAAAGAGGTCCACTGTTGTTTCTACTTAATATTATATAACATCAATGTTGTGTATGCTAACTGCTCAATAATATAAGAAAAAATAAATATAAATATTAGAAAGGAAATGAAAAAAATTCCCAATAATACGATTGTGCAGATAGAAAACTCAAAATAATCTATACACAAATTATTAGAGTTAATAAGAGAGTCAAGTAAGATTGTCAGATATAAGATCCTAGACAAGAGTCAATTGCATTTCTATACAATAGCAATGTTACAGTTAGGAAATGCAATTTTAAAACTAACAAAGGTGTAACATCTATAGTAGAAAATTTAACACTTTATTGAAAGATAATAAAGAATACCTAAACATATGGAGAGACAACCACGTCCATGAATAAGATGAAGATTCAATTCTCCCTAATTAAGCTACATACTTAAACTCAGATCCAACATGGATTTTCATGGAAATCAACAAGGCAATTTTAAACATTTTTGGGAAGAACAAAGAAGAGCCAAGTGACTCCTGAAAAGAAAACCAATGAGAGGGACTAAGCGTACCAGATTTCAAGTTTTATTATAAACCCATAGTAATTAGGATGTGTGATATTAGCTCAGAGAGAGATAAATTAGACCTATCTAACAGAATAGAGAGCCCAGAAAAAACATGGGATCGACTGTGGTGACGGTTTCACAGGTGTATACTTATCTCCAAATTCATCAAGTTGTGTCCATTAAAGATGTACAGCTTTTTGTATGTCCATCAGACATCAGCAGAGCAGTGTAAAAAAAGCGAGAGCACCCAGGAGCATCCCCATGGTTACGAGGAAAGCTGGTGTATGCCAGAGTTGTCATCTCAGAGTAGTGGGGAAAGGAGACACAAGTCAATAAATAGTCAATAAATAGGCTGGACGATTGTCAGTCATTTGGTGGGAAAATAAAAATGGATCCACACTTCACACGAAAATTCAATTCCAGATGAATCAAAGACTTAAATATGAAAGACATAGCTTAAAAAAGATATAAAATTTCTTTAATAACTTTAGGTAGTGAATTATTTATTAAACAAAACACAAAAAAGCACAAATCATAATGAAAAGAAAATCAATCTGACAACATTAAAGTTAAGACCAGTTCATCAAGAGAGACTATAAGAAGAGTGGAAAGACAAGCCATAAACTGGAATAAAGTAATTGTACCATATAACCAACAAAAGATTACTATTTAAAGTCTCTAGAGTCTAGAGGCTGTGTAAAAAACTTCCATAATCACTAAGAAAATGATTCACAATCTAAGAGAAAAATGGGCAAAAGACAAATACAGGCATTTCACAGAAGAGAAACCATGAATGGCCAAAAAAATCTTTGAAAAGACGTTCAACCTTATTAGTCATTAGAGAAATGTACATTAAGATATTTATGTATTGTAAGATATTACTTCATGACTACCAGATGGGCAAAAATTAAAGTCTGAGCATACCAAGGGCCTGTAAGGATGAGAAGCAATGGGGACACGTACAGGCCATTAGTGGAAGTGTAAATGGGTACACTCACTTTGAGGAAAAATTACTGTACCTACCTGTCCTAAGACTCTGCAATTCCATGCCACACTTCAGGGACAGAGTCTTGCACATGCTCACTAAGAGTAACATCATTCTCATAAGAAAAATCGGGAAAAATCTAAATCCCTATGAAGGGAGAATGGATCCATAAACCGTGGTCTGTTCACACATTGTAATGCTGCAAAGCTGCACTGTCAGATGCTGTCATTAGCCACAAATGCCTGTTGAGTGCTTGAAATGCAGCTAGTCCCAACTGAAATGTGCTGTGTAAGATACACACTGGATTTAGATGATTTAGTACCAAAGAAGATAATGCAAAACATCTTAATAATGTTTTTTACTGATTGCATACTAAAATGAAAGTATTTTTGCTCTATTGGATTAAAGACATTAAAATCAACTTCACACGCTTTCCTTTTTACTTAATTGGCTTCTAAAAAATAAAAATTCCATCTGTCTCTATTTAGTGCTACACTGAACAGAAAAACTGCAAGCACAGGCAGCAAAATGCTGAGCTTTCAAAATAGCTTTGAGCCACTAGAGCAGGAAAACACAAAAAGAGGACCCCAAATACACGCATTCAACATACGCACGCACATGTGCACATACAGCCTCAACCAAGAGAAAAATAAGCCACCTTTGTTCACGACATCTACGACCCCAATCGTACGACAACATCGGTGTTGTACAGAAAAACAAGTACCAACACCAGCAAACTCTTCTTTTTA
Source organism: Equus quagga (assembly GCF_021613505.1). Taxonomy (NCBI): domain Eukaryota; kingdom Metazoa; phylum Chordata; class Mammalia; order Perissodactyla; family Equidae; genus Equus; species Equus quagga. The sequence goes on along the minus strand of NC_060268.1, from coordinate 58,958,717 downwards.
AGACAGCATAAGTAGCCTTGCCGAAACAAGGCCTCAAAAAATTGGTTTAAGACTCAGAGTTGTTCCTCTCCACGGAAATCTTTAGTAAAAGGCGAAAGATTTATACGATCTGAAGAGAAACTAGAGTATGACTTGCAACTTTGTAGCTGATGGCGCGAGTAAAAAAACGTCCTATTACACTGATGGTGGCTAGTTAACACCAAGATCCAGTGTCTGAATAAAATTTTTCAGACTACCGTAAAAATAAAAATTTAAATTTCAGCAAATATAAGTGGAAGAAATTTTAAAATTCTGCCTCTTTAAGCTGTGCGCAGTGCACTGTGGGTATGCAAATAAAGCGAGTCTCCACCCTGCCGATTGGGGAAATATCTTAGTATTCACAGGGTGCCTCTGCGTCACCGTTAGGTGGCGAAGCGCAGGATTGGCTGGCTGGGAGCGAAACGCCGTCCCGATCGGGATGTTTTCTGTGTTTGTACATTTGAGTTTGATTTCTTTTAAATAAAGACTTTGCTGTTAAACTGAAAACGAAAAAACTACCAAACAGGTGATTGCCGCAAGATTCAGGGCGGTGGTTCCTCCCTTCGGTGGGGAATGACGGCTGTGTCTGGGGAAAGGCACACAGGGGTTTAAAAAGCTTGACAATTTCCTTTTTCTTCAGCTACGTAGTGGCCGCACCCGTGTTTTGTTTGTTTGCTGTGTTTTTGTTTGTTTTTTAACCGTGTACCTTCGGGATATACACTCTTGAACATTCTGCATTTTTGTCTGAGAAAAATTCCTGGCAATGTCTGTTTAAACTTGGGACTTGCGCGCTCCGTTTCAGGTTTCCCGCCCCACCTGACGCTGCTGTTGGGCATGCAATCTTGCATTCCAGTTTCAGCTCTCACGTCTCCTTATCCCATGCTTTTAAAATGTGCTGTTCTCTGACCAGCCCACACGGACTCCTCCCTAACAATCGTGGTAACCCAACAACCTTGGGAAAGGAAACTACACCTTTTTTTGTTTTTGTGTTTTCTAGCTGCTCGTGTAAACATTCCACTTCCAAACTTTGACAGCTTCTCTGAACTGGCACATTCATTTTTCATTTTGCTGGTTCTTTTGCTAACAAGTCAATCGTATTTGACATATACTTCGTTTAAATTTGTCTGATACATTTTAGAAACAGCTTTATTAGATATAATTCACTTGCCCTACAATTCAGCCATTTGAAGTGTACAATTCAATGGTTTTAGTATATTCACAGAGTTGTGTAATCATCACCACAATCTAATTTTAGAACATTTTCGTCACCCCAAAAAGGAACTGTACCCATTAGCAGTTACTCCCCATCCCCCTATCCCCCAGCTTCTGCCAACCACTCCCCCAGTTTCTGTCCCTAAAGTGCCTATTCTGGACATTTCATATAAACGGAAGCATACAACCTTTTGTGGCTGGCTTTTTTTTTTTTTTTAATTTCATTTTTTCCTTTTTCTCCCCAAAGCTCCCGGTACATAGTTGTGTATTCTTCGTTGTGGGTTCTTCCAGTTGTAGCATGTGGGACGCCGCCTCAGTGTGGTCCGATGAGCAGTGCCAGGTCTGCGCCCAGGAGTCGAACTAACGAAACACTGGGCCACCTGCAGGTGAGCGCGCGAACTTAACCACTCGGCCACGGGGCCAGCCCCTGTGGCTCGCTTCTTAGCATGTTTGTGAGATTCACCCACACATTCATTTGTTTCAGTACTCTGGCATTCTTGCTCTATTTCACTGTAATGGGAAGTTAGAGACCCGGGAAGATACAAAGTTCCGACCCTGTGGTCACAGCTACACCACTCCAACGCCAGCAGCTGAGGGAAGGGCCAGGAAAGGAGCCGCTCTGAACACTTTGAGCTCTTTCCACGTTGTAACTCGGGAGAGAGTGTTTCCCTGCTCCTAGGTGGTAGGAGGCATTCATCTTCTGGACTTTGCTCCACTCTGGGAGGGTCTTGGGCAGCTTTCACTGGTTAAAGAACCACGAGGAAGGTCAACTTTTGTTTTCAGCCTCCACACATTCATGGAGTTTCCAAGACGTCTGAAGCGAAAGCATGGACTCGTCCCTGATTGTAAATGTGGGGTTGGAGAGGCCCATGCAGTTTCATTGATTATGGTCTAGCTGACACGTCCATTTCTGGCAATAATTCACACTGATATTTAATACAGGAAATAACCTAAAAAACAAAAAATACAAAACATAAAAACCTTTGTTGGGATTTTTGATTCACACGGCTTTGAATTTATAGATTAAATTAGGAAGAATTTCCCACCTTTATGACATTGAGTCTACCATTCTATGAGCTCCATTTATATTTTTCATTTCTTTACCTCCTTCTATAAAGCTACATAACTGACTCTGGAGTGGTCTTTTTAAACAATTATTTACATCTAATACCCTAGGAGTATTTTTTGCTATTATAAATGATAGATATTTGAAATAAAAATTTTAATTGATTGTTATAATTCAAACAACTTACTAGTTGCCTAAAAACACTGTTTATTTTTGTGTTATGAGTCCTCTATCCAACAGCCTTGCTGAAATATAGCTTTAATTCTAAAGGATTATTTAAATCAGTACTGTCCAGTGGAAATACATGAGCCACACATGGAACTTTAAATTTCCTAGTAGCCACATTAATAAAATAAAAATAAACAGGTAAAATTAATTCTATTTTTATTTATTTAAGTAATATATTGTATTTAATCCCATATACCCAACATATTATATAAATATATAATCAATATAAAAATTTTAAATGAGATTTTTACCTTTTAATTTTTTATACATATCTTCAAATCCAGCATGTATTTTATACCACAGTGCATCTCAATTCAGACTGGCCACACTTCAAGTGCTCAATAGCCACATGTGGCCGGTGCCTACCATATGGGACAGCACAGTTCTGGATCCTTTAGGATCTTCTATGAAGATAATCGTATTGACTGAGAATAATGATAATTCTGTTTTTCTTTTTCCAGCCCTTGTACCTTTTTTTTTCTCTTTTCCTGTTTTACTGTGCTGGGAAGGACCTGCAGTACAAAATCCAGTGGAAGTGTTGATACTTACTGGTTGTTCTTGTTGTCTTTTTCTCTCTAAAGAGAGTTACTTTCTGTTACAGGTGGTGTGTGCTAGAGGTTTTTGGTTGGTATTCTTCATTAGATTAGGCAGATTCCCCTCTATTTCTAGTATAATAAGATAGGTAGATAAATATCGAGTGAGTATTTGAGTTTATCAAATGCCTTTTCTGCATTCACAGGATTATTATCAAATGGCTTTTCTCTAATCTCTTCCAGTGGAGATCTACATTAGGAGATTAATGCTGAATCATCCTTGCCTCTTCCTGGAGATTGTCTTCTGGTTTCTATTTGTTGTGGCCAGATCCCTGGGGCCACAGCTACAAAAGACAGGTCTGGGCACAGGAATACCTAATGCTTTCAAATTTTGAAGTGGAGAGACACTGTCCCTGTGGAGAAGGCGCATCGGACCTCCGGGTCTCAGCTCCTCCAGGTTTATCTTCTTCCTGGGACTCTGGGCTCGTTTCTGCTGCAGCCTCTACGCTGGCCACAGGGCGGTGCTGCTTCCCTTTAGTGCTCAGTTCCAGCTCGAGGCCCAACTGTTGAGGTCAGGGAGTCCAACATTTTGCTCTCGTACCTCCTAAAAGAATTTTGAAAATTTATGTTCCTCTTCCACATTTTAAAGATCATATGTATGGTGTTCATAAAGTAGCTTACAACATCATATGTTTAAATAGGTGCAATGGATGACTACTTTGTGTGTTGTAAATATTGATACTCCAAGCTGTTATATCACTTTAAAATGTAATCAGTGGAAGCTAAATACCCAAGAGATCTGATACCCACTCTCATAATTTTCTAAAAAGTTAAAAAATTTTGCATAATTCCTTTCTGTGTGTGTGTGAGTTACATTGGCCCTAAACTAACAACTGTTGCCAATCTTCCTCTTTTTGCTTGAGGCAGACTGTTGCTGAGTTAGCATCTGTGCCAATCTTCCTCTGTTTTATGTGGGAGGCTGCCACAGTGTGGCTTGATGAGCTGTGCTAGGTCTGTGCCTGGGATCCAAACCTGTGAACCCCAGGCCACCAAAGTGGAGCACGGTGAACTTAATCACTATGCCACCGGGCTGGCCCCTAATTCCTTTTTTTCTTGAACTTGTTTTTCCATTCCATTTCTTCAAGAATTTAAAACAAATATAATATTTTTATACCTGGATGTGTTTTGATTACCGAATTATATTTTTCTGATAAAATAAGTGTATTTGTTGAATTTCAAAACTTCTCCACATCCTTTGAATTTAAAATTCTATGCATTAATATTTTTCTTCTGGATTGACTTGTCATTACACTTATTACTAGTAGACATGATCAATACAACATAAATATATTACATATTTTGATAATTATTAAGCTAAAAGTGTCATTTTATTGGAACTGCATCTCTTAATTAGACGGATGCATCTTATTTATTACTACAGGAGATAGGGTTTAGTTCCAATGCTTTTTTCTTTTTCACTTGTATAGCTGTAACCTAAGAAATCTTGTTCCCATGAATCAGTAGATGGAAGGAGTTTCAACAATGTCACTCACTACCACGTAATGAACTATCAGGTGACAACTGGATTAAGCCCTCCTTAAATTCTGTTGAAAGAAAAGATTTGGAAATTTTAATTTACAAAAATTTGTTGTCCAGACTCATTCACTTTCTCAAAATGGATGCACATATTTTAAATTGACATTTGTGGGGAGGCCTGAGGTTTTTACATCCTCCAGACTAGCACTTGGGTAAGGTTTAGGATGGAAGACAGCAAAACTTATTTTGTGAAGCGGGAGAAAGGCAATCAGCAAAAGGGAGGCAGGAAAGCAGTCCTCAGTAGATCTCCCAAAGTCCAGCTCACCCCGGCCACCTCCCCTCCATGCCTGGGCCCAGCCCAGCCTCCCTGTGGAACTGAGGTGGTTCCGTGATTCGTGCTTTGCTGTGGGGGATGTTGGGGACTTCTTGGCCAAGAGTAACAACGATGGAAATGATGTGTTCTGTGCTGTCCAAAATGGCAGCCACTACTCACATGTGACTTTTGAGCATTTGAAATATGATTAGTGCATCTGAGAAATGGAAATTTTATTTTTATTTATTTATTTATTTTTGAGGAAGATTAGCCCTGAGCTAACTACTGCCAATCTTCCTCTTTTTGCTGAGGAAGACTGGCCCTGAGCTAACATCTGTGCCCATTTTCCTCTACTTTATATGTGGGATGCCTACCACAGCATGGCTTTTTGCCAAGCGGTGCTATGTCTGCACCCAGGATCCGAACCGGTGAACCCCGGGCCACGGGGAAGCAGAACACGTGAACTTAACTGCTGCGCCACTGGGCCGGTCCATGAATTTTTCATTTAATTTAATTAATTAAGTGTAAATAGTGGCTGGTGGTTGCCATATTGGACAGTGCAGAGCTAAGGACTCAGCAATGTCTTGGACTTGGTTTTCCACTTGACCAAGGGACTGGAGTGTTGGGTTTTCTCTCGCCGAGGAGAGGAGATGGGAGTCTAGTCCCTTCTTTTCTGCAGTTGGCTCAAAGCATTCCTCCTCCATAGCCTCCACCCTCACCACCTTCCCCTGCTCCATACTCCAGTACAGAGGGCCCCAAAAGGCAAATCTTGAGACATCTGAGAGCAAAATCCTAAAGCAAGGTGAAGAATTCTTGGGGCTGAAAGGCAGCATGGATGGTAGTCCCAGATCCACCCCTCCGACCTTGTGACTTGCACCTCCCCAAGCATCTATTTTCCCTGGGTTTACATGAATCCTTTTGTCCTGGCTGTCAGCCTTGGAGGAAAACAACGTAAAAAGGAGACAGGGGGCAGGAATTATTGTCCAAGGAGCTACAAGCAATCTGAGCCTACAGGTGGGACAAACACGGTCCAGGGTGCTCTGGGTCCATGAATGGTAAAGAGAACACATAGAGTGGCTTCCCAAGGGGTGGTTATGAGGATGATAAAGTAGTAAAGGTGAGATAAAGGAGGCTCAGGTGGGTAATTTTATGTGTCAACTTGACTGGGCTGAGGGATCCCCAGATAACTGGTAAAACACTATTTCTGGGTGTGTCTGTCGGAGTGCTTCTGGAAGAGATTAGCATTTGAATCAGTAGAGTGAGTAAAGATCACCCTCCCATTGCAGTGGGCATCATCCAGTCTACAGAGGGCCCGAAAAGAACCAAAGGGCAGAAGGGTGAATTTACTTTCTCTGCTTGAGCTGGAACATCCATCTCCTCCTCTCCTTGGACTTTGGCACTCCTGGGTCTTGGGCCTTGGGCCTTCGACCAGGACTTCCACATTGGCTCCCGCGGTTCTCACGTCTTCGGGTTTGGACTGGAACTACACCACTGGCTTTCCTGGGCCTCCAACTTGCAGACAACAGATCATCGGGCCTCTCAGCCTCTATGACTGTGTAACCAATCCCTCATAATAAATCTCTTTCTGTTTATCTATATATACCCTATTGGTTCTGTTTCTCTGGAGAACCCTAATACAGTGGCCCTCCTGTTATATTCTCTGAGGAAGGAAGAAGAAAAGAGGAAAGAAAAGCAAGAAAATGACTACCAGGGAAAGTCAGGTTAGTGCCTGGCTCCAGGGGCTGGAGAAGGGGTTGCAGTGAGGAAGGAGCAAGGGAGAGCGTGCTGACAAGGTCAGGGAGTGCCGGCGCCCACAGGTGTTTGGTAAGCACACTGCATATTCAGAACGCTGTAGGTGCAGAAAAGTTACAAACTTTTTCCAAAATTAGTAGCATCAAATGCTAAAGAATCATACTAAGCAAAGAAAATAAACTAGAACAGAGCAGCAACTCCAACAATTAATGGCTCATAGAAAGGAAAGAGCTGATAAGAAAGTGCATTGTCTTCTATTTAAATAAGATTAGTTCTACCAAAGCAAAGCCTGAAATGATGTGGGGTCGGAGGAGTCGAAAGAAAGATTTCTTGGACTCTCAAGATCTGGCAGTAGTGCTCTTTTATTTAGAGAATGATGAGGATTTTTAGGTTGCTTAATTTTAAAACAGTTTATGATGAGGATTTTTAGGCTGGTTACTTTTAAAACTACAGATAAGAAGCAGGCTCCGAGGAGTGGAATTTGTTTGCCCTTTGATCAGAGACAATTGCATTTGTGAAGGAAATCTCCATGCCTCCCTCTCTGCGCCAGGAGGAAGGAGGGATGGCCTTATCTCTGGAAACTCTTAATGGGGAAGGCAAGAACTTAAGTTGTTTACTGTCTGGCAACCTCATGTAACTGACCCCCCACCCCAAAATCCTCCTTTGTCTTTAGCTGAAGATAATATTTGAG